>NC_135864.1:1868232-1898232 GCF_031162955.1 Sander vitreus
CCAGACTGTCATGGCGTCTCGTTCAGAATACGATCTCATATTGTCCTAAAATAGTTCACCGAAACGTGTTTCTGAAAACGTTTTAAGAGAGAAACAGGCCGTGCAGCTGCTGAATCTTCATTTCAGATCAACAAAGGTCAGTTTAGAAGATGTTCGTCAGATGTTGAGAGACTCTAGTCACGCTCATCCCGCTCCCCGTTTCCTGGTCAGCTCTCCACCAATCAGATGGGTCATTGAGTCCGACTGCTGGCAGTGCCCGCCCTGCTGATTATACATGTCAAATCGGCCAAAATGAAGGCAGACGGCCCCTCGGACGGACGACGGCACGGAGCACACCGACCAGACTCGAGTCACCGACCTCCCAGACTGTCCGACGGCTGATTATCGTGTCGTTGTGTCAGCGCCTTTAATAAAAGGCCACTCTAAAATGTGCAGTACAGGAACCATTCACCATTCACACACTGTGGCAGAGGCTGCTGTACAAGGTGCCACCTGCTCATCAGATAAACATTCACACACATTTACACTCCGATGGCGCAGCATCAGGGGCAACTCTGGGTTCAGTGTCTTGCCCAAGGACACTTCGACATGGCAGTGCAGGGCCAGGGATCGAACTACCAACTACCAACCTTCCGATTGGCAGGCGACCGCTCTACCACTGAGCAAACAGTGGCAATCCTAGTCTTTCCTAGATAGCTAAATGGGCCTAGTCATACTTACGGACGTTACCCGATAAATCCAATCTTGTGCCGATGCTCTGACAAGCTTAAGCCCCGCTGTCTATGTCCTGATAACTGAAAACAGTTTGAAATTTTAGTGGACTCACAAGCTGCAAGAATCCGTCTCTTGTTCATTGATTTGCACGGCGCATCGCTCGCGTAGGGAAAAGGTAAACACAATTCAACTCTTGCAGCGGGCGGGCGTGTGCGTGTGACGAGCACGAACACGACAGTTTTCACGGCATTGCGTTTTATTTTGCGGGGTTCAAATGTTCCACAAAAACAAGTTCCTTCCCGAGACTATTCGACCGAGCCACCGTCGCTGCGTCCAGAGCTTAGCGCCGCCCGAGATGATTGTGATTGGTGTAAAGAAATGGCAATAAACCAGATGTTTTTTGTGTGAAGGAGCCAGACCTTACTCTGCAGCAAATGCAATACTAAACAGATACAAACACAACAGGTAGGGATGCACCGAATCCAGGATTCAGCTTCAGATTCGGCTGAATATTGGGCTTTTTGACGGGGTTCTGGTTTCTGGTGAACCTAAGACTTTTTTTCCGCCGAACCGAACCCTACGCTTGCACTCCGCGCGCTACGCTGGTTGACGTCATGACGGCGCCGTTGATTACGGGAAGGTGTTTACGTAGGTGGAGCCTTCAATGCAGCAGGCTGAGAGGAAGTGGAAATGGAACTGGTGAGCAGAAAAAGTGTTGTTTGGCAGTACTTTCAGTCAAAAGAAGGCCATTCAAGTCCAGCTACATGTTCAATCTGCAATGCTGATTAGTCTGGTGGTGGCGAGGACCCTAAACAATACACAACATCACCGCTGTTACAACATCTGGTATGAAACATCTGGAAGAATACGAGCTGAGCATGAAGGAATCTACAGACAGCAGCCAGAATGCAGCAACTTCAGGTACGGCAAAGGAAGGACAGTCACTGTTTACTTCATTAATGTGTTGACTGTGTTCATGGACTGAGGACGGGACGAGGACTCAGCAGAACCTCAACCAGGGGATTTGGTATTCGGCTGAACCCCAAAAATCTGGATTTGGTGCATCCCTACATAGGAGTATGTAAAGAGTTTTGACATTGTGACTTCAGTTTTGACCGATGCACGTTAGCAATCGGGACAAACTGGAATTGAAGTTGTTGCTCTGGACAAAAAAGCTGCAAACCCCGCGATGAAGCCATGATGAAACCACAGTTTTTGAAATTTTTGAGAGTTCCCGCAATTTCATCGCATAAAATTGCATAAATATCCCACATATTCCATCGCATTTTTTAAGAAAACATGCCGCATAATCAAGGATTTTGCCTGCGACAATCACAAAAAAACTCCACATTTTTCTGGAAGGACTGGCTAGTGTTAAGCTATGAAGGAGCAGAGCTCAGCAGCCCTGCTGCTCCGCTCAGAAAGATGATGAGCAGGAAATATGATATGGTCCTGATGTCTTCTTCAAAGAGAAAATGGCTCTCCTCCTCCTTCTCCTCCTCCTCTTTTTCAGCAGCAAGGTGTCACAGATAGCAGAGAGAGAGCCGTTGTGCTGCTAATGCTTTCTCTTAAAGCCAGATAGACTCATTATTCAGCAGCTTGGCGAGGTTAAAAAAAAGGGGAACCAAAGAAAAAAAACCCACGTCAGGTCTGGCAGACATGTCTGCTTTGTCCCTTTGTAAAGGTAAAAACCCAGTCGCTTCCTCTCACCCCTTTTAACCTCACATGAAAACATCAACTGGAAGCCTGTGTGGAGGTACAGTAATTGGCCTTCATGAGAAGTAGGCGTCCTGCTAGCGCCAGGCTAATGTCAGCCTGGACCTGATTTGTTCTCTGTTTTATTATGCAATAGGATGAAAATTGGAATTTGTGCCCTCCTTACCAGTGAAATCTTTTTCTCTGAGGAGTAACTGCAGCTGGCTTCATTATTAAAGGCTGAGTCTTCGCTCTGAAGCTGGAAACTGTTAAAGTTATTAAACCTAAAGACACAGGGCATTTGTACGCTGAAAAAAAACTACTTGCCAGAGTCTAGTATAATTGTCTCGATACCTAAAGCACTAATCTGCTTTATTATGTTCACAGGGACATGAGATCAATGAAGTGTTATAAATGGACTTATTCCAAAAACTCCTTCCTCTTCAGGAAACATGATCAACCTTCGAGCTAGCGAGCTACACGCTGAAAATGTGAAGTTTTATGGAACATTTGGACGGTGCAACAAGTCAGGTCTGCTTGGTTCTTTCAGGGAATGATTGTAAAGATTTACAAAGAATATCTTTAGGGAATTTCCTCTCTAACTGGGACGTTTTGGGACCGATTGGTGGGATTGCTGTGGACGAAGTACACACGGAGATACACTGGTAAGAGCTAATGAGGTTTAACCATGTATCAGCTGATTTAAATAGCTCACGTTACTGTACCACTAAGGTCTATATAAAAGAGACTTCAGATACAGTATTAGGGGACCACTAAGGTCTATATAAAAGAGACTTCAGATACAGTATTAGGGGACCACTAAGGCCTATATAAAAGAGACTTCAGATACAGTATTAGGGGACCACTAAGGTCTATATAAAAGAGACTTCAGATACAGTAGGGGACCACTAAGGCCTATATAAAAGCATCCAAAAAGCAGCATGTCATAGGACCTTTAAAGGCGCAGTATGGGTTCCTGCATGGTTTCAGCGCGATTTCATTTTTGTCTCAAATGGTAGGCGTCTCTCCTTGATCCTCTAGCTGCCTGCCCCCTGAATACACTGTGAGAAAGCCTCCAACCATCTTGTCAGTGATTGGCTGGAATGGTTTGTTGTATTTTGGTGCACAGCCTGTGCCCCTAGTGTTTGACGTTTACGACCCCTGTGTTGTCTCCCGAGACCGGGCTTTTTCACGGTGTGTTCAGGGACCAGGCAGCTAGAGGATCAAGGAGAGATGGCTACCATTTGAGACAAAAATGAAATCACGCTGAAACCATGCCAGGAATCTCATAGTGCACCTTTAATATTCTATGTGGCGTTTTCTTTTGCAGGATGCAAATGTTCCACCAAAACAAGTTCAAGCGTCCGGAGCTTAGCGTCGCACAAGACGATTGTGATTGGTTTAAAGAAATGCAAAAAACCACAGAGTTTTTTTTTTGTCCTATCCTGGAAAATATGTTTGGAGGAACCAGACCTTAGATCTGGCAATGCGAGACTAAACATAACGTAACGCTGTGTTAAAGCTGTACTGCGTAACTTTTTTTATAATAATGAACATTCAGGCCGTTGCCAAATGAGTTGCTACAAAGCTCATTAAGACTATCAGCTCCACACAACTCTCTCTGTATGTCTCAGTATGGCTGTGTTCAGAAGATTGTGGCGTCCGGCGACATTCCCGCACAGAAACTCAAGTGAAGATAATGACCTCTTCTGAAGAGTCCATCGTGATTTATAATCCTCCGTTTCCTCCTTGGCTACTAGCAACTGCGTGGAGGGGGGTACAGCGCGATCACGGAAGGCTTGTATCATGTGGACGCACCGACAGTTTTGTTGTCATTACTTAGAATTCCTCATGGGGGCGACAGAAACTACACACTACAGCAAGAGGTCGTGGTCATTTTTATGTATTTCTCTGAGAGCAGGCTGTTTGAAGATGTGTCATATTTTTGTGTTTTAATGTATTTTGGAGTCAAAAAGTTCAGTATTTCCCTCTGAAATGTAGAAGAGCCAAAGTGAAAATTAGCATAACATTTAAATACTTTCCAAATTCCACATTTTCCAAGTATCTTGCCCAGAAGTCGGCGTGTAAACAAACCTTTTCACCTATCTCTCTGCTGGTAAAAAAAATCTCATTTGCAAATGACAGCAAAGATCAGATGAGAAATGTTACGAGCAGAGCACACAATATAATAAAGCTGACTTCCTGCTGTCTGTTTGGAGAGAAAGGCCATTCGTTTAGAGCTTCAGCCTGCTGATATTGGACTAATAGTGAAATAATCCAGGAGTTCATTTATAAAACGAATAACATGGGATGGATCCCTCGACTCTGCAGGAAAACATTAGGCAGCGTGCAGTAATTCTCTCTTCAACTTGAGTGCAGCCAGTTCTTCCATTAAAGGTCTGTGTGCTATTTGCTCTATAATTACTGCAGCAGCTAGCAGTGGTCACTGCTAATGTTCAGTATGTTAAAGTGGCTTTAAAACGAGAAGAAAAGAGCATACAGTGAGCTCACTGCTGCTGTGTTTCCAAAATGACCGCTGCATCAATAATGCAGCAACAGCAGCAGAAATGGCCGGACTAATAGACCTCCAGTGAAGAGTTTACCTCCTGTTTCTTAAAGTATTTAAGTTTTTTTTTGTACACACACACACACACACACACACACACACACACACACACACACACACATATATATACACACACACACACACACACACATATATATATATATATACACACACATGCACACACACACACAGACAGACAGAGAGACAGACACATGCACACACACACACACACATGCACACACACACACACACACGCACGCACACACACACAGAGTCACACACGCACGCACGCACACACACACACACACACACACAGACAGACAGAGAGACAGACACATGCACACACACGCACACACATGCACACACACACACACACACACACACACACACACACACACACACACACACAGACAGACAGACAGACAGACAAAGAGACACACACACATGTAAAATGTACCATACCTACCTTATAATATGCATGCATGTTTTTTAGACTATTAAAAAATAAGTCGGATCTTACCGGAAACTGTGAAGCCATTTTTGTGCATCAAGTGTAAACCGTATGGGGGCTCTTTGTTCCAGAGATCCAAAGATAATCTTCTGATAAATAATAAGGTGCTCTGTACTCTGAATATTCATTATAATGGGCTTCAGGACCTCAATAAATGAGAAACCTTTTCTTTATTGTTGCCTCTCGGAAGCAAAGTGATCGATAGTCTGTTGATTAATTAATCAATTAAGCTTTATTTATAAGCTTCTGCAAGTCAGAGTGCAGACAACAACAGTAAACAAAGCAGATTTAGAGAATAAAAAGGGGGATTTTGATGTACCTGACTCTGTTTAAGATTATGTAATGGAGCTGGCAGTGACCATGGAGAGACATCATGCGGCCTACAGATTACCCCATTGCATGCTGGGAAAAGATTAATGCAGATATAGACCTGGACACTTGCCCTGCTCTCCAGGGTCCTTAATTAGGGGACACACCAGGCCCCCAGGCCCCCCAATGGGCCACCGTATGGTCTGAAGGAGGGTCACTTATTCACGAATCCTACTACTTTTTTTGGATGCTTTTGGACTGATGAAATGGGAGGACGAAGGACACAGAAGAGTGGACCGTCGTCCATAACCTTTGTTTACAATATGTGAATGTGATTAGATTCTTATTTTTTCACAAACAGCAGGAAAAACTGGTAACTACAGATAATGGAAACTGTTATGATGCTGGACAATGTTTGTCATTGTTTTGTTGTGTCAATGGATTTCCAATAATAAATATTCATACATAAGCAGGCTGTTCTCATGAACCATGCGTACATAGAGCTACAAAAAAGTAATGCAGTGTAATTTGTATGTATTCCACATATTTATTCTGTGTTCATGTCCCAGAAGAAGTTAAGGAGAAAACACAAGACTTTCACCAGGAAACAGGTGTTCATGTCCTGAAGAAGTTATGGAGAAAACACAAGACTTTCACCAGGAAACAGGTGTTCATGTCCTGAAGAAGTTAAGGAGAAAACACAAGACTTTCACCAGGAAACAGGTGTTCATGTCCTGAAGAAGTTAAGGAGAAAACACAAGACTTTCACCAGGAAACAGGTGTTCATGTCCTGAAGAAGTTAAGGAGAAAACACAAGACTTTTCACCCAGGAAACAGGTGTTCATGTCCTGAAGAAGTTAAGGAGAAAACACAAGACCTTTCACCCAGGAAACAGGTGATCATGTCCTGAAGAAGTTAAGGAGAAAACACAAGACTTTCACCAGGAAACAGGTGTTCATGTCCTGAAGAAGTTAAGGAGAAAACACAAGACTTTCACCAGGAAACAGGTGTTCATGTCCTGAAGAAGTTAAGGAGAAAACACAAGACTTTCACCCAGGAAACAGGTGTTCATGTCCTGAAGAAGTTAAGGAGAAAACACAAGACTTTCACCCAGGAAACAGGTGTTCATGTCCTGAAGAAGTTAAGGAGAAAACACAAGACTTTCACCCAGGAAACAGGTGTTCATGTCCTGAAGAAGTTAAGGAGAAAACACAAGACTTTCACCAGGAAACAGGTGTTCATGTCCTGAAGAAGTTAAGGAGAAAACACAAGACTTTCACCAGGAAACAGGTGTTCATGTCCTGAAGAAGTTATGGAGAAAACACAAGACTTTCACCAGGAAACAGGTGTTCATGTCCTGAAGAAGTTAAGGAGAAAACACAAGACTTTCACCAGGAAACAGGTGTTCATGTCCTGAAGAAGTTAAGGAGAAAACACAAGACTTTCACCCAGGAAACAGGTGTTCATGTCCTGAAGAAGTTAAGGAGAAAACACAAGACTTTCACCCAGGAAACAGGTGTTCATGTCCTGGGAGTACTACTTAAATGAAATATAGGTACGCTCCTCCCTATGAGGGCAACTGAAGAACCATTGGACCAGGAGAGCGTTGAGTGGCGTGGACACGCCCAAGGGCCAACAAGGGGCCAATAGGACCTGGCCCCAGCCAACCAATGGGAGAAGACTAAGGCCGTAGTAGAATAGTATATTAACTGTCTGGACTAGGAAATCGAGGCCATTCTGCGGAGCTCCAGAGCGAAGTAGACATTGCCCACATCTGTCAGGAATCCTGCTTCCTAGGTTCACTTTCTGCCTCAGTTTCTGTTTTTACCTGTGAGTCTGTGTTTTTCTGAGTTCCTGAACGCATCCTGTCTAGTTGCCTGGCGATGAAGCAAGGTGGGAGATCTGCAATCACACTCACCTGTATCTCATCTGCAATCTGCACACCTGGTCCTGATCATCACCTCTCCACCATTTAAGCCGTGAACTGACATCCGTTCCCTGCCGGATCGTTATCCTCACCAGTATGTTTGCTAGATTGCCAGTTAGTAAGTTTGAGAAGTTTGTTCTGCTCTTTTGTGATGTTTTACCGTTGCTAATCTGCCTGTTCCTCTGTCTTCAGTTTTGGGACCTGGAAGATTCTCTCCATCACCGTCTGGTCGTCTGCATCACCTTTATTACTGAGTCTGCACTAATCCGTCAGCCGACTCAGTTCCACCCACTGCCTCACCAGCTGGATTCCCCTGCTTCCACGTACCAAAACCAAATAAATACTTACCTTTTTTCCATTCTACTTGCCTTGTCCTTGTCTGCTTTTGGGTTCCTGTCCTAGTGAAGCGTGACAACATCAATATGTGTCTTGTATCCTTTTGCTTTATTAATTATAAATAAGTAGAGATCGAATGAGAGAAGTTGTTAGAGCTTTTATCACTTCTTCTCAATTAAGCAAACATGACAGGTTGCATCTCTTAACCCAATTTAAAGGTAAGGATATGCAACCATAACATGTAGGCTAAATAAGACCACGTATGAACACGCAGGCAGTATGGGTTTCTTAACACAAAATTGCATCAAAATAACAATGATGCATGCTTAGAAGAGTATGTACGTTGTATGGGTTCCATACAACGTACATACTCTTCTTCACAGGGAAAATTAATGATAAATTATATAGATTTTTGGGTGTTTTATTCAATTTTATAACATTTGAAAACATTTTTTTAATGGTCTCAAAACCGTATCCTGACTAAACTTCACTCGACATCCTCTGATCTTAACTATTAGTCAAAATAATTCATAATATTTGCTATTTCAACTCTAAAATTAGGTATAATGTCAAATAAATTAGGTTTATTGATCATGAATATAAAAAAAGCATTGAAATAAGTGACAAAAACGTTTAGAAAAGCGCTAAAAGCATAGAGAAAAAACGACATAAATGTCGCAAAAAAGGCCCAAAATGAAAACGTTTATTTTGAATTTTTACCCGAAAGCACAACGAGTCCATGGTGGACGGAAAAGACAACACAAGGCTTAATAAAAGTGATGACTGTTTGCGAGCTTGTTGTTTTCGTATTCGGCTCTGTGTGTGTGTATGTGAGGTCTCAGCTGAAGTGAAGGTCAGTTTAAAGTTTGGAGGGTTAACATGAATGAAAACAGCCATTAGCTGAACTCTTCCCCCTGTGTGCTCTCTGTTTGAATGTCCTCTTCTTCCTGAAACCCTCCTCTTTAATGACAGCTGTCTGTAATTTTCCGTTCACCTCCGTACCCCTCGCTGTCATCAGCAATTAATCAACTCAACTGAATGAATAACACAAAAAAAAAACCTGCTGGGCAGAAGAGCTGCTATTTAATCTGCGACAAAAGATTATTCCATCCCGTTTGTTTATCTGACCACAGCCTTTTCTCTCTCTGGCCGTCCCCTGCAGCCGTTCACACCGCAGAGGAAAATATAATCATACAACAAAAGACAAAAGGTCGAGCACAGTTTGATTAAATCAGGACTGAATGGGATTCAGTGAGTGGCCATTGTTAGAGGCTGTTTAGAGAGAGTGTGTTTGTTGTGTGAGTGTTTAGATGTGTAATGAGCCTGCTGTTTAATTCATTAGTGCAGCTACATCTGACACACACACACACACACACACACACACACGCACACAGACACACACACACGCACACACACACACACACACACACGCACGCACGCACACGGAGTCACACACACTCACTCGCGCACACACACACACACACACACGCGCACACACACGCGCATGCACACAGACACACACACACACACACACACACACACACACACACACACACACACACACACACACACGCACGCACGCACAGACACACACAGAGAGACACACAAGCACACACAGACACACACACACACACACAGACACACACACACAGACAGACAGAGAGACAGACACATGCACACACACGCACACACATGCACACACACACACTCACACACGCACACACACAGACACACACACACAGACAGACACACACAGACAGACAGAGAGACAGACACATGCACACACACACACACACACACACACACACACAGACAGACAGACAGACAGACAAAGAGACGCACACACACACACACACACACACACACAGACAGACAGACAGACAGACAAAGACACACACACACACACACACACACACACACACACACAGACAGACAGACACACACACACACACACACACACACACACACACACACACACACACACACACACACACACACACACACACATGTAAAATGTACCATACCTACCTTATAATATGCATGCATGTTTTTTAGACTATTAAAAAATAAGTCGGATCTTACCGGAAACTGTGAAGCCATTTTTGTGCATCAAGTGTAAACCGTATGGGGGCTCTTTGTTCCAGAGATCCAAAGATAATCTTCTGATAAATAATAAGGTGCTCTGTACTCTGAATATTCATTATAATGGGCTTCAGGACCTCAATAAATGAGAAACCTTTTCTTTATTGTTGCCTCTCGGAAGCAAAGTGATCGATAGTCTGTTGATTAATTAATCAATCAAGCTTTATTTATAAGCTTCTGCAAGTCAGAGTGCAGACAACAACAGTAAACAAAGCAGATTTAGAGAATAAAAAGGGGGTTTTGATATTCATATCTGACACCGGAAACAATTTTTTAACAATTTTTAAGATGGGGGGGTTATCATCTTCCTTCACATACAACCACCTGTTGTATCCACTATTAGGTTTGAAATCTGCAAAAGTAACAAGTACGTTAAGTTATTTCAAAGATCAAGAATTAAGCTTCAAGCTCAACATCCAACAGAACCAAAAATGTCAACCCCATGGTGACGCTGGACGAAATAAATTGTGCCAATCCATCCATTAGATGTGGGGATATATAACTGGATAACGTAAAACGTTGTCCCACTGCTGTTGTTAGATGAAAAGTCAGGGGATGACCAAAGTCAGTAGGATTGAGCACAGGTTTGAGTTGTAGTTCCGTAATGGCGGCGGAGAAAGATGGGAGCGAAGCCATTTGGTCGGTTATGGCAACGCTGCTGAATATTTAAGTTAAAGCCCGAGCAAGAACAGTCTTTGCTGAGTTGTGTTGGTGGCCGTGATGTTGTGGCCCTCCTCCCCACGGGGTTCGGGAACAGTTTGATTTTCCAGCTCGCTCCGTTAGTGGTGAAGGAGTTGTCTAAGGCTAAAGTTAGCGATGCTAAGCCGACGTCACGACCAAACGTTAGCGATTGGTTATGGCAGATCCAGAGTTAACACTTGTCAATGGAGAGTGGCCAGACTCTCTGTACAAATTAAATGTACCAGAGTCTGGTAGGACCAGGCTAATGTACCAGAGTCCGGTAGGACCAGGCTAGTGTACCAGAGTCCGGTAGGACCAGGCTAGTGGACCAGAGTCCGGTAGGACCAGGCTAGTGTACCAGAGTCCGGTAGGACCAGGCTAATGGACCAGAGTCCGGTAGGACCAGGCTAGTGTACCAGAGTCCGGTAGGACCAGGCTAGTGTACCAGAGTCCGGTAGGACCAGGCTAGTGTACCAGAGTCCGGTAGGACCAGGCTAATAGACCAGAGTCCGGTAGGACCAGGCTAGTGTACCAGAGTCCGGTAGGACCAGGCTAGTGTACCAGAGTCCGGTAGGACCAGGCTAATGGACCAGAGTCCGATAGGATCAGGCTAATAGACCAGAGTCCGGTAGGATCAGGCTAGTGTACCAGAGTCTGGTAGGACCAGGCTAGAAGAACTTGGTGCCATGTTTCATTCCCAAACTCTTCATTCTTTTTTTACTACAACTCAACAACAAATTGATGGTCCCAGCAAAGGGAATCTGCATGCTTAAATGATCGAGGAGACTCCTGCGTTTCAGTGTTGGGGAACATTAATACTCCATTAAAGACAGTGATGGGAGTAACACGTTACAACAGTAACACAATTACAGTAATGTATTCCTTTGTGCTGTAATATAATATAATAGTAATATAACGCATTACTAATGGAGCTCAGCGTAACGTTTTCACATCATACTTAGTTGTCAGCTGTTTCTAGGCATTCACTTTCAGTAACCAATCAGATTCACCTAGGCATTCACTTTGCAGTTAAACCAATCAGATTCAGCCATGTATTTCACCAAGCCAAGCCAATCACAGCATGACATCCCTGTTTTATATCGGGTCTCTCCTCGGCGGTTGTCAGTTGTCATTTCAGGACTAGAGTGCGACCTGTCTCCTCCCCTTCAACCACTGGTCGTCTCACCCATGGTACCCTGGGTCTTCGTCAGCTGACCGCCCCCTTGGCACTTTTGATTTGGTCTCCTGTGCTCCTTCATCACCAACACCGGTGTCTAGACCTCATCGGGGGATATGTCTGGGTTTCGCTACCCCTTTAAAGCGTCTAATCTAATCTCCAAAGACTTTGTACATAAATCATATTTGGGTTATGTAATTCACAATACATCTTTGCATATTTGCAAGGAAGTCTCTCCTGATTGAAACAAAATGTTGGTAATATTATACCCGTTACAATCTTAGTAACGTGAGTTTTTTTTTACTTTATTTTTTTTATTTAACCTTTAATTATTCAGGGGAGGTTCACTGAGAGGCAGCCTCTCTTTTGCAGGAACGCCCTGATCACATTCACACACATTCATACCTGGAAGCTGCCCAGTACAACCACAGTCTGATCTGCTGGCCACTGAGCAGCTCCACTGGAACGGTTGGGGGTTAAGGGCCTTGCTCAAGGGCACCTCAGTGGTATTAATGAGGGAGGGACAAGTGCTGCTCTTTCACTTTCCCCACCCAGATTTTATCCTGTTGGTCTGGGGATTGAACCGACGACCTCCTGGTCACAAGCTTGCTTCTGTAACCAGAATTCACCAACACCGCCAAACATTTCGGCACAGAGAAAAAAGCCGTGAGTATTATTTCCTGTTGCTGTATTCGGTGGTTGAGATGACTGCAGAGACAGATACATTTGCGACATGGACATTATTTTCAGGAGTTGTTACGCTGCATTGAAGCGAGCTGTCCCGTCACTGTTCCCGTCGTCAGAGCCAGAACCAGAACCAGAGACGGTACGGACAACATCTGTGTCCCAACAGGTGACGGTACGTCAGCGCGGACAGCAATGTGTCCGAGCTGCTGACAGATAGAAACATGTCGGGAATTAATGTAATAAATATCATTGCATTTTATCAGCCGTCACAAGCTACCTGCCAAGTCAAACTTCCGCTTTTATTTTGGTGAAAGTAACTCAAAAGTAGTGTAACGCATCACAATTCAGAGACCGTAACATTGTAATATAACTAATTACTCTCAAACGACAGTAACTAGTAATCTATAATGTATTACATTTTGGAAGTAACTTGCCCAACACTGATTAAAGAGTTAAAAAAAAGTGTTTAAATTCAGCGACAGGATGGATTCATCCTCCCTAAGGAGAACAAAAACTTTAACAAAACACAGCCTAACTTTAAGTACTTTCGTTGGAGACACACATCAACAGCAGTAATCCAGTTCCCATAATTGGGTTTGGCTGCATTTGGTGTTTAAACCCCCCCCCCACTCTGGTCTTTATTTCTCCTCATCTGCTGCTTTGTGCCTTCAGCATCGCCCTTCATTAACTCGCCTCCAAAGTCATCAACAAGGCACCAAAGGAAATACGCCCGTTTCCAGAGACACTGAATAGACCTTAACTGAAGAAAAAAGCACTTAAAACCGCAAAGACAAACAGGAAGTAAGCGTAAACACAGTCTAAACAGCTGCTCGTTTGTGTCTTCCTGTCGGGAGAAATCAGTTGTGTTTGTGGTGATGCTTTTTCATTAAATTTATTCTGTAACCCCGCAGCTCTGATTGCGCTTTCACTGTCTGACTTCACTGATGTTGTCAAAGGGAAACTGAAGAGGTCTTTCTGCTTCCGCTGAAAACCCTCTTCAGGCTTTCCTTTTATTCAGAGCGTCGTCTTCTTGGAGACAAAGCCTTCTCTGCTTTCAGACAGACAGGCGCCATCTTCTCTTCTTCAAAACTATCAAAGACACTTGAAGTTTTGGTATTTTTAACTGTCAATGTCTCGGTGGTAAATTAAACACCAGTTTTGTAAGTTTCAAGGGCTACAGCTGCACACAATTTACAGTAATCTTTATTTAAAGGTCCTATGAAATGCTGCCTTTTGGATGCTTTTACATAGGTCTTAGTGGTCCCCTAATACTGTATCTGAAGTCTCTTTATACAGACCTTAGTGGTCCCCTAATACTGTATCTGAAGCCTCTTTTATATAGACCTTAGTGGTCCCCTAATACTGTATCTGAAGTCTCTTTATATAGACCTTAGTGGTCCCCTAATACTGTATCTGAAGTCTCTTTTATATAGACCTTAGTGGTCCCCTAATACTGTATCTGAAGCCTCTTTTATATAGGTCTTAGTGGTCCCCTAATACTGTATCTGAAGCCTCTTTTATATAGGTCTTAGTGGTCCCCTAATACTGTATCTGAAGTCTCTTTTATATAGACCTTAGTGGTCCCCTAATACTGTATCTGAAGTCTCTTTTATATAGACCTTAGTGGTCCCCTAATACTGTATCTGAAGTCTCTTTTATATAGACCTTAGTGGTCCCCTAATACTGTATCTGAAGTCTCTTTCCAGAAATTCAGCCTTGGTCCAGAATTACAGCCAATAGAGCCAGTCCCACAATGAGCTTTCCTTAGGATGTGCCATTTCTGTGTTTAAAAGCTTTAAAAAAGCTTTTTCAGTAGCTTTAAATGCTATTGAGGAGGAGAGAGTGGGGGGCAAGGTGGAGGGTGGGGGGTGTGGCCTTGACCAACTGCCACTTTGCTTGTTTTCAAGCCATGATGTCTCTCTCTCTCTCTCATGGGGGGGCCAAATGCTCTGGGCGGGCAAAGCAGAGAAAGGGTATTGGAACCCATGCTAAAGTTGATTAAAAAGAGGAATAAAAAAATCATCTTTTGGAAATTGATCTTAATGCCTTAATTGAAAAAAATAGTAAAAATCCAGCCTTTAAGGACACCAATTCTCTTTGTGAATGAATAATGTATCATAAAGAAATAAATGTTCTTCCTTAAAATACAGGGGACATAAGTCAGAATACCCTATGTTAAATTCCCATACCCCCCCATCATCACATACCCTTCACCATACACCCACATCATCACATACCCTTCACCATACCCCCCCATCATCACATACCCTTCACCATACCCCCCCATCATCACATACCCTTCACCATACCCCCACATCATCACATACCCTTCACCATACCCCCCACATCATCACATACCCTTCACCATACCCCCACATCATCACATACCCTTCACCATACCCCCACATCATCACATACCCTTCACCATACCTAGAGATTGGCATGGTTTTATTTCAGTTAGCCTAATAGCTGGTTTGATTTGCATTTAGAGATGATTTTATGGAAAGTACCCCATTATACCCCCAATAGATCAATTTCCAAAAGATGTTTTTTTTATCCCTCTTTTTCGTTTAGCTTTAGCATGGGTTCCAATACTCAAACATATAATAGTATATGAGCAGCACTGTATGTTTTGTTTACAAGATGATGAACAGAGCCGTTAATGCAGCAGGTATTGGTTCAGTATGTGTCATGTTTGATATATGGGGTTTTAAATAAGCAGCTGGCATTTTGTAGCAACAACACAAACATATGGTGTTCACGTTAATCACATGTATTCGTCGGCTCGTCCTTTGTGCATTTCCTCCCCGCGGCCGGTTAAGTGGACTCAACTGTGTTTCGTTGTGAGTCTGTTTCTCAACCAGCTGAATTTTAATTAGAGCGACAGTACACTCTTGAAGATCCACATTTTAATGAACAAAAACCTTGTGCGTGTCGCCACGGCAGCGCCTATCGCTCCCCTCCGATCACACATTAGAAAAGGAAACTTAATTAAAACGATATCACAAAAGGCTGTCGGGCTAAACTCGCCTTTTCAATTACACTTTCTTTGTAGGTTTAAAGCTCTCAATCAGCAAATATCCCAGCGGCCGCCTCATCCTGAACGCTCGCTATCTGAGTTTTTCTGCTGATGGTTCAATGACCAGAGATCTGCAGGTCTGAACTTCAGGCTGTTTAGTGCAGTGTAACAACGTATCAGCACTATGACTATGTATTTCCATGAAGGAGCAGCCACACAATGAATCACAACCTTTTTTTTTAAGATTACGTTTTGGGGCTTTTCTGCCTTTATTTTGACAGGACAGCTAGGTGAGAAAGGGGAGAGAGAGAGAGAGGGGGAAGACATGCAGGAAATTGTCACAGGTCGGGTTCAAACCCTAGACCTCTGCGTCGAGGCATAAACCTCCAAGTATATGTGCGCCTGCTCTACCCACTGACCCAACCCGGCCACACATCCTTTTTTTTTCCAAAGAGATGTACAGTGATGTTTTCATTACAGTTTCACAACAAACACTCAATCATAATTTTTAATATTATTTTACATAAGTAAAAGCAGCAATACAACTATGTATACAATTACTCTTTTACAAGTAATAGTCTTGCATTTAATATTTAAACGTTTTTATGTAAGTTATTGGGCAATTGAGCACCGTCAATTAGCTTAGCGTCCACTAAAAGTTCTGTTGTTGCCGCTGACAGACTCAGATTATTATTCTAAGTGTCTGACAACATTATGAAAGGATCCCTACAGAGATAGAGCTTTTAGTTAAAGAGTAAGATCCTTTTAGTTTAACATGAAACAGCCCCGAAATCACCATCACCAAACTCTACCACACTCCATGTAAATAATCAGGACTTTTATCATCGTAAAATACACTTCATTCAATATTGACAGACACAAAATAAAACTATAAAAAATAGTTTTGGTTTCTCTTTCCACTGTTCCAACAATCACCACTCTGGTTTGGTTGAAATAAACCCTTAATTCACCCATTTACATGTGGAGATATGCTGGCTCTATACACGCTAAAAGTCCTGATTATTTACATGGAGTCTGGTGGAGATATGCTGGCTCTATACACGCTAAAAGGACGGATTATTTACATGGAGTCTGGTGAGTTTGGTGATGATGATTTCGGGGCTGTTTCATGTTAAACTAAAAGGATCTTACTCTTTAACTAAAAGGTCTATCTCTGTAGGGATCCTTTAATAATGTTGTCAGACACTTAGAATAATAATCTGAGTCTGTCAGCAGCAACAACAGAACTTTTAGTGGACACTGACTGACGTTGAATATTTGTCCTATAGGGTAAAAGGAAAATGAGGTTGACAAAAAACAAATGTACCTTTCAACGGCTTCACCTATCAGGTCAGGAACATTCAAATCAGATTGGAATATATTGATAAAGAAATACAGATTGTTTGTCACACAATCTGTTTTTGTCTTATTTCTATTTTTGAGGCAATAGTTAATAGAAATGTCTTCTTTGTTCATTTTTAATTAACTCTGGAATGATAATTGTTACTTTCCTGGCAATGCGTTCATGTTTTCAAGGCCTTCACCTGAAATCCACAACAGAAGAAAAAGAATGTTATCATCACCTATTCAATCTGTTCAGTCTATTCAGTCTACACTCAGACATCCATTTAATTGTCCTCAAGGTTTTCAGCAGCACAAACGCAGCCTCAGTAGGCTGATTTGATACAAGACATTCAATGGATGATTGTTTTAGGCTCTATAAAGAGCATACAGGAAGAAAGCAACATAGTACAGTTATGGCCCGAAACATTGGCACCCTTAAATGTCTTTCTTTTGATCAAATAACACACAATGTAATGGAACAAAGTCCTCATTCTGCTGTTTTGTGTCCCAACGCTGAGCATGGAGTCTCTGAGGAGGTCAACCAGATAATCGTAGCCATGCACGGACAATGTCAAGGCTGTATATGTTATCCTTGCACTGCTATAGTTTTTATATTACTATGTCTACATTATTCTCTCATATTGTCCATATTTAATGCTGGTCTCTAGACTTTATCCTTGCACTACTGGACTTATTTACACTACCACCATGACACACCCTCTCATAGAGCACCTGACCATGCATACTGAATCACAGGGTCAGTCCCTGCCCTGGCACTGCAAGCGTCTCATGAAAAAAAAAAAAAAATACAAAATAAATATATATATATATATATACACTATCTCACAAAAGTGAGTACACCCCTCACATTTTTGTAAATATTTCATTATATCTTTTAATGGGACAACACTGAAGAAATTACACTTTGCTCCAATGTAAAGTATGAAGTGTACAGCTTGTATAACAGTGTAAATGTGCTGTCCTCTCAAAATAACTCAACACACAGCCATTAATGTCTAAACCGCTGGCAACAAAAGTCAGTACATCCCTATGTTATATTAGTTATTAATTAGATATATAATATATGTATATATATAATTAGAGATTGACATGGGGTACTTTCCATAAGATCATCTCTCAATGCAAATCAAACCAGCTATTTGGCTAACTGAAATACAACCATGTTAATCTCTAGGTATGGTGAAGGGTATGTGATGATGTGGGGGTATGGTGAAGGGTATGTGATGATGTGGGGGTATGGTAAAGGGTATGTGATGATGTGGGGGTATGGTGAAGGGTATGTGATGATGGGGTATGTGATGATGTGGGGGTATGGTGAAGGGTATGTGATGATGTGGGGGTATGGTGAAGGGTATGTGATGATGTGGGGGTATGGTGAAGGGTATGTGATGATGGGGGGGTATGGTGAAGGGTATGTGATGATGTGGGGGTATGGTGAAGGGTATGTGATGATGTGGGGGGTATGGTGAAGGGTATGTGATGATGTGGGGGGTATGGTGAAGGGTATGTTATGATGTGGGGGGTATGGTGAAGGGTATGTGATGATGTGGGGGTATGGTGAATGGTATGTGATGATGTGGTGGTATGGTGAAGGGTATGTTATGATGTGGGGGGTATGGTGAAGGGTATGTGATGATGTGGGGGGTATGGTGAAGGGTATGTGATGATGTGGGGGGTATGGTGAAGGGTATGTGATGATGTGGGGGGTATGGTGAAGGGTATGTGATGATGTGGGGGGTATGGTGAAGGGTATGTGATGATGTGGGGGGTATGGTGAAGGGTATGTGACGATGTGGGGGTATGGTGAAGGGTATGTGATGATATGGGGGTATGGTGAAGGGTATGTGATGATGTGGAGGTATGGTGAAGGGTATGTGATGATGGGGGGACCAAGGGAACGTCATCAGGATCATAGTATCCTGGATCCATGAAATCTATATATATATATATATATATATTTTTTTTTTTTATATATATATAAATAAGAACAAGCATCACACGGTTGTCTCTTTGAGTTGGTGTGGATTTAAACATTTTGTGGAAATAGCAGCGTATCTGATTCATGAAACAGAAACACGTTAAAAATACAGAAACACATCAAATATGGTGGTGTAGTGTGGAAGTCATAAATATACATGTAGGCATGGTGGTTGTTGATATGTTCCAGAGAGGATGCTCTTAAGAATTGAGGGTTTAAAAAGGTTAAAGTCCCTCCTTAAAGCTACAGAGTCACGTTTTCAGCAACAGTCACACGCAATTCTGCCTGTTTGATATGGACATATAGCCACATATCTTTCCTTTTCATTTTTTTTTTGGAGGTAATAAAGCACCTGCAGTGTGACATTAAAGTGATATTCTAATAAGAAGCAGGAGCAGCGGAGGGGAGATAGGAAGCTGGAAGAGAGTGAAAGCTGATTTGTGGAGGATGCCTCGCAGCGGTGATCTCTCGTCAGGGTTTGATGTGGTAGAGCGAGCCGAGTGGCGGCTTTAGCCTCTCAGAGCAGAGAGAGAGAGAGAGAGAGAGACACACAGAAGCTCATTTCAGGGCCGACTAATTTCTCCATTATAGGTGCACAATAATCCCTGTGTGACTGCGAACACTGATAGGAGGATATCAGAGAGGTAAGAAGAAGGGATGAGCCAGGCCTCGTTACTGAGAGAGAGAGAGAGAGAGAGAGAGAGAGAGAGAGAGAGAGAGAGAGAGAGAGAGAGAGAGAGAGAGAGGGAGAGGGAGAGAGAGAGACAGAGAGAGAGAGAGAGAGAGGGAGGGAGAGAGAGAGAGAGAGAGAGAGCGAGAGAGAAAGAGAAAGAGAGAGACAGAGAGACAGAGAGAGAGACAGAGAGAGAGAGAGAGAGAGAGAGAGAGAGAGAGAGAGAGAGAGAGAGAGAGAGAGAGAGAGACAGAGAGAGAGACAGAGAGAGAGAGAGAGAGAGAGAGAGAGAGACAGAGACAGAGAGAGAGAGAGAGAGAGAGAGAGAGAGAGAGAGAGAGAGGGAGGGAGAGAGAGAGAGAGACAGAGAGAGAGAGAGAGAGAGGGAGGGAAGAGAGATTTATATGTTTCTCATCTCTTAATTGCGATCAGCGAGGAGAGTTTAGCAGATGAATCTGCTCAAGGACGCAACCTGAGGCTGCTGTTTGTGAGACTCAAACACGGCAAACACACTCCCACTCATCTCGTAAAATATGGACGCTTGGTCAGGTGCCTTTGTCGTTCTTATTGACGCTAAAAGTCTCCTTTAGTGCTATAAGTAAACGTGCTTGGTCGGGACTATTGACGTCCCTTTAACGCTATAAGTAAACGCGCTTGGTCGGGACTATTGCCGTCCCCTTTAGTGCTATAAGTAAACGTGCTTGGTCGGGACTATTGACGTCCCTTTAACGCTATAAGTAAACGCGCTTGGTCGGGACTATTGACGTCCATTTTGACGCAGTTATGTTTAGGAAAAGGTCGTGGGTGGGCGTACGGTTCTGTGACGCGGAAGGAAAGAAAAAAGCGACTATAGCAAGCAGGACGTGAACCCCGCTCTCCTGGGTGAAAGTCCTGTGTTTGACCCATCTACCCCCCCCCAACCAACCTCCTTACATACTCCTCTCTAAATCCTCTCTAACTGCTGCTCTCCCCGGTGCGTTACACAAACACGCTGAAAGACGCCTTTTTCGTCGCATCAGACGCTGACAGCCACCGTCCAAACGTCCTTATTTTACGAGTTCAGAATGAGAACAACATGCACTGACTTTAAAGGTGGAAGTCCTTTGACATCGTCACATCAAAACTGTCCTAACCAGAGAGAAATCACGGTTGTTCAGAAGCTCACAGTTAACATTAACTTTAATCTTATTCCAGTTTTAAGTTTAAGGGCCCTATCTTGCACCCGGCGCAGCGCGACGCAAAACCCAACCCAAGTGTCTTTACTAGTTTAAGACCGACGCAGTTTTTAATTTCCCGTCCAGCGCCCACGTCATTTAAATAGAAAATGCACCTGCGCCCATGGGCGTGCTGGTCTTACAGGGAGGTGTGTTCAGGTGCATTCTGGGCGTGCTGGTCTTACAGGGAGGTGTGTTCAGGTGCATTCTGGGCGTGCTGGTCGTACAGGGAGGTGTGTTCAGGTGCATTCTGGGCGTGCTGGTCTTACAGGGAGGTGTGTTCAGGTGCATTCTGGGCACGCTGGTCTTACAGGGAGGTGTGTTCAGGTGCATTCTGGGCGTGCTGGTCTTACAGGGAGGTGTGTTCAGGTGCATTCTGGGCGTGCTGGTCTTACAGGGAGGTGTGTTCAGGTGCATTCTGGGCGTGCTGGTCTTACAGGGAGGTGTGTTCAGGTGCATTCTGGGCGTGCTGGTCGTACAGGAGGTGTGTTCAGGTGCATTCTGGGCGTGCTGGTCTTACAGGGAGGTGTGTTCAGGTGCATTCTGGGCACGCTGGTCTTACAGGGAGGTGTGTTCAGGTGCATTCTGGGCACGCTGGTCTTACAGGGAGGTGTGTTCAGGTGCATTCTGGGCGTGCTGGTCTTACAGGGAGGTGTGTTCAGGTGCATTCTGGGAGTATTGCTATCTTGAGGCAGTGGGAAGTAATGGTGCCATTGACCAACAAAAACCTGGTCTAAAGTCAATAACGCAGCATTTCATTGTTATTTTAACAGAGCATTAGTAAAATGCAAGGGCACACTATGCTTGTTACACACACAGGGACGCACAGCAGCACACACACATGCAGACGATTACAAATAAAAATACTACAATGTGAAATAGTATTATGATATATTATGATGCTACAACCACGCAGAGCAACGTTGACAGATTAAACTTTTGCTGTATCAGCAAAACTCCGAACACGTCTTCCTTTTTTAAGAATGACTTCAGTGTCGTTCTTTGTTCTTTTCTCAAAGAAAAGCTGAACTCCAAGTCTTCCAAAGACGCTGTTCGCCAGCAGCAGCAGCCATCTTCTTTGTTTTCAAGTAGCAGGGAATTCACGCGGGACCGTCGCAACTCTGCCGTCATTATGTTAAGCCCCGCCCACTGACTCTATTACAAGATGTGATTGGCCTGACTAGAGTTTAGTTTTTCCAGCTCGCAAGCCAACGGAGAGTTGCTAGACGACCCTGGCTGCAAATGACATTTTCTGCCGCTAGGGTGGTCTAGATTTCTAGGCTAGAACAGAGAACCTGCAGACTTTCCTTCCGACATAATGCTGAACAATGACAGAAATGTTTAAAGAAGCGACAAAACTCGAAAAGAATGTTGAAACGCTAAAAGAGAGAGTGAAGCGGTGAAGGAGTCGGCTAAGGCTAACGCTAGCGATGCTAACCCCACGTCACGACCAAACGTTAGCGATTGGTTACGGCAGATCCAGAGTGGCTCTGGGCAGATCCAATAGTTTTAAACGTCAACAGAGTACCCGCCTTCAAGGAAGTTAACACTTGTCAATGGAGAGAGGCCAGACTCTCTGGACCAATGAAATGTACCAGAGTCTGGTAGGACCAGGCTAATGTACCAGAGTCTGGTAGGACAAGAGTCTGGTAGGACCAGGCTAATGGACCAGAGTCTGGTAGGACCAGGCTAATGTACCAGAGTCTGGTAGGACAAGAGTCTGGTAGGACCAGGCTAATGGACCAGAGTCTGGTAGGACCAGGCTAGAGTACCAGAGTCTGGTAGGACCAGGCTAATGTACCAGAGTCTGGTAGGACCAGGCTAGAGTACAAGAGTCTGGTATAGGACCAGGCTAGAGTACCAGAGTCTGGTAGGACCAGGCTAGAGTACCAGAGTCTGGTAGGACCAGGCTAGTATTTTCTACGATCGCTCTAATATCCGACCAGTGCAGTAGTTTCATCTTTTCCCTTTGAAAGTGTGTCGCTAGTTAATGCTTGAGTAATTTAAATGGCTCCCGTCAGCTTCTTCTCTCTCCGTGTTACAGCCGGGAATCTGTTCTGTTGTGGTTTGACGAAGCTGCTGACACTTTGCTGCAGGGCTTCTTTCTAACTGAACGCAGATCTGTTAAAAAAAAACTTCACAGAGGTGAGGACAGTTTGACGTGTTATTGTGCTGACTTCAACGTTTTCATGAGAGAAGTGAAGCTGAACACGCTTTGAGAGTTTGAATGTGAGAGCTCTTTAACGTCTAACAGGGAGTGTTTGCTGCAAGAGCTACTGTTCTGTTCAGGGACTTCATGTTTTTTTTGGAGTCCTAAAGAAATGGGGCCCTTTTGTCTCAACAGCTGAATCTGCTTCTGTCACATCTTTTCACTGAACTGAATACATCGCCTGCTGCAAAGGTTTCCACCCAGAAAAAGAACTACACTGAAGTACACGCAAGTACTGTACCCCATTGCAATCTTATTTTAGAGAGAGAATGGTGAAGATTTGTGTGATTTCATTTGACTCTTTTATAAGAAGATTTTTTTTTTGTTGAGATTAATGGAAGAAAAACTATAGTGAGAACATCTGTTCATCATGTTAGGGTTAGTTGTTGTTGCGACGGGGTGGTGTAGGGGTCAAACAAACAGGACTTTTATCCAGGAACATAGGTGCCATGTCCATGGGTGCTCACGGGCGCACGCATTTCATGTTTTGCATTTCAGATCCTTAGGAAATGGACAGCGGCCGACACGAACACACGCCTATTAACACGATAATAAAGCCGTAAAGTAGGCTTTCACCTCAGGACAGCGCCACTCCTCACAGATACAGATAGGACTGGAGATGAGCAGTTGAAGTGACACGTAACAGCGATCAGCTTCGTGGGAAATTAAGAATCAATGCCACCGACATAACCAATCACACGATGATAGACGCTCCACTTAGCACCAACTGCACAGTTTAACTGTAAATGAATGTAGCCTACTGGCAGTCTGGCACACGTGGGTGCTCAGTATTGTACCATCGGCGCCTATGCCCAGGAGACCGGGGTTCATGTCCCGTTTGAAAATGAAAATTAAACAGTGAGTTTTTTCATACTTTACGTAACAAACAGAGACTTTAAAACCCTCATGTTGTCTTCAGTTCTCAAAACTTCAGAAAAACGGGTTTCTTTTTAACCAAATGACCCAAAAAATGAAGTGCATTTGCAAGTACTCGATTACTACTTACATTGAATTGTTGGTATTCAATTTCATAGCATTTGAAACTAAGCATTTGACTAATCTTTGATTCTCCACCAACATATACGTTCCTCTAATATTAGTCAAAATTATTCATCATTTCAAAATTATAGGTATAATCGCCTATAAATGAGATTTATTGACCATGAATTCCAAAAATACGTGTAAAACTAATGGTAATAAGTTGGTATAAGTGAAAAATAGCATAGAAAACGTTGAAAAAAAGTGACAAAAACGTTGGAAAAAGTGACAGAAACGTTAAAAAAGTGACAAAAACGTTGGAAAAAGTGACAAAAATATAAGAGAAAAACATCATAGGCTGTATATAAAGATGGACGACACGTCTCCACTTCCTCCCACTGTACAAAAGTCAAGCGAAAATCCCCTCGGATACAGACAATGTAATTTTGGAGCCAGAGTCCATGCAGTAGTGACCGGGTGGCGAGATGTCATGAAAACCTCTGGGAAAAGATAAGTTGTTGTGGTCAATGAACTTTAAACTTGCTTGAAGTTGTAGGAGTTCAAAATGCCAGTACCTAGTACCTACAAGTACCTACAGCAAATAAATCTAGTAAGAGTACAATCTTAACGGCTAAAAAAAGGGGAAAGTCTCCCTCAAAGAAGTTCTGAAATCTGCTGGCAACAGTTTTGCCCCAAACAGCGAATGAAAAGGCCCATTGTGACATCACTGATGTGGGAGGGTCTTACAGGGAGGTGTGTTCAGGTGCATTCTGGGCGTGCTGGTCTTACAGGGAGGTGTGTTCAGGTGCATTCTGGGCGTGCTGGTCTTACAGGGAGGTGTGTTCAGGTGCATTCTGGGCGTGCTGGTCTTACAGGGAGGTGTGTTCAGGTGCATTCTGGGAGTATTGCTATCTTGAGGCAGCGGTAAGTGATGGCACCATTGACCAACAAAAACCTGGTCTAAAGTCAGTAACGCAGCATTTCATTGTTATTTTAACAGAGCATTAGTAAAATGCTCCTAGGCTCGTGCACAGCACGTGCACACTATGCTTGTTACACACACAGGGACGCACAGCAGCACACACACATGCAGAAGATTACAAATAATAATATTACGGTGCAGATCCTCCATCATAACAGCAATGTTCCAAGGTCCAAACGCGCCTGGCTTTTAAAGGGAATGGGAGATGATCTCTGATTGGTTGATTGCATGTTACGCCCAAAACACACCTCTGATTAATGAAGACACTAAGGTCAACCCTTTTGAACCATGCGCCCGGCACACGGATCTTTTTTACTGACGTCAAACTAGCAAAAGTGGATTTGGACACGCCCTAAACACACCTGCACCAGGCGCTTCACGCCATGTGCTGAGATCGTTAAAATAGAGCCCTAAAAGTATTATCGTTTAGAAAGCAGTTGCAGCAGCAGTTTTATCGGCGGACCTTTAAATCAAATCAATCGAATGTTCTGAGATACCTCTGCTGCTGCTGCAAGCTTTTCTACTCTCCTCACTTGTAGATTTCCAGGATTCACACAGCCAAGACTTTCTTTATTTCTTTCTTTCTTTCTACCGTTTCCTCTCCTGCTCCTCCAATTAGAGAACTCTCCCAGGATGCAATGCAACATTTGTCTCCATTAGTTATGTAGGTTATGGAGGAGCGAGCCATGCATTGTGGGTAAAGTGCCGATGAAAACTTCTTGGAAACCTCACACGGGGATCCAATTACATCTGTGAGCAGTGCAGCGTGAGCGAGGGAAGCCGGAGAGAGAATCCCCTCGCCGCTCGGAAACGGCCCGTACTGCTGATTTCAGCAAACGCTATTAATCACACCGTCTGAGCATCGATTAGCTCAGGCCGCCGGTATTCTGACTGCTGCTCAACGAGCAGGGTGGGGTTACGTAATCAGCTCGGAGCCAAAACAAAGCTGTTCAGCCCACGTGAAGCCACAGTTGGAGCTGTGCAGCGCTCTCAGGTATTTAAGAGGAGAGATATAAATAATCAGCTAAACAGAGGTGTTGGTTCTTCCTCTGTAGCAGGAACAGGTTGGATACTGAGACACTACGCTCACACGATTCTTGGCTCAGATCCGATTTTTTGTTTGTCTGTTCCCATGACCTTTTAAAACGTGGCCTGTATCAGATTCCAGTGTGAACTGTTCGCGGTTTCGAACTGACCCGCATGATCAAAAGAAGAATAAGAATGACATCAGACGCAGCACGCTGCTGCACTAACGTTAGAGAGGTTATGGAGGAAGTCAGCATTTTCTATATGTTTGTGTAATGGCAGCCGTAACGTTACAGTTTTTCTTGATTGCTTTGACCTGCTGATCCACTCGGTTCTCATCATCACTGTCTCAGCAGAGCAGAAGACACCTCTTGCAAATGTGTTAACCCTTTCTCATTGGATTGACACATTTTCCCACCCTTTTGCAGAACAGTTAACACGGATGTCCTTCAAGCAGTCCAAACTCCATTGTTTTAGGTAACTAGAGATGCACCGATTACAACTTTCTTTTCTTTCTTTTCTTTAATAGAACATTTTGCACAGAACATAGAGCACTTATTGAACAGATAATGGATCACTATAAAGTAGAACTATATCAATGACTCCTGGTGTGGGACAGTCACACACATCTAAAGTGCAACGTTAAAACCATTTCCTTCTTTTCACGTCCAATATCCAACTAAAACAAATGTGATTTTGGTTTTTGATGTCGTCCCTCCACGCCCTACTCTTTCCTTGCAGGTGTTGCATATTACAAACCTGTTATCTCCTGCACACACGCTGAAGAATTTCCAAACAGCTGACATGTTGCAGGTTAATTCACGAGGTTCCCTACATGTGTGAGAATAGCGTAGACACGCGCTTCACACCGCGAGCGGGTACACGCGACACACGGCGGAAAAGTTGAGAGAAAGGAAAAAGAGACTGTGCTGTGGCGTCCGTGTGTGCGTGCGTCCTTCAGAACTGTAACTCGTATAACTTATGTTGTCAGTTAATTGTAGCGTTCACCGGCATGAAATCGGCATATGTCAGACTGACCTGCAGGTCGCTGGTCATGGCCGAGCACGTGAAAACCGCCCAATTCTGGTCACCGGGCGGTCTATCGGGGCATCTCTAATGGTAACCAAACCATCTGTTCCTAACTATTAGAAACTACCTCCATCAGTATGAAATCACTGAAGCTCCTGTTTGACATTCCTTCACACACATCTTCAATTAGCAATCAGTCTGCAGGGTTAGACCATGTGGCCCCATAGATCAGTCTGCAGGGTTAGACCATGTGGCCCCATAGATCAGTCTGCAGGGTTAGGCCATGTGGCCCCATAGATCAGTCTGCAGGGTTAGGCCATGTGGCCCCATAGATCAGTCTGCAGGGTTAGGCCATGTGGCCCCATAGATCAGTCTGCAGGGTTAGGCCATGTGGCCCCATAGATCAGTCTGCAGGGTTAGGCCATGTGGCCCCATAGATCAGTCTGCAGGGTAAACTATGTGGCCCCATAGATCAGTCTGCAGGGTTGGACCATGTGGCCCCATAGATCAGTCTGCATGGTTAAACCATGTGGCACCATAGATCATTCTGCAGGGTTAGGCCATGTGGCCCCATAAATCAGTCTGCAGGGTTAGACCATGTGGCCCCATAGATCAGTCTGCATGGTTAGACCATGTGGCCCCATAGATCAGTCTGCAGGGTTAGACCATGTGGCCCCATAGATCAGTCTGCAGGGTTAGGCCATGTGGCCCCATAGATCAGTCTGCAGGGTTAGACCATGTGGCCCCATAGATCAGTCTGCAGGGTAAACTATGTGGCCCCCATAGATCAGTCTGCAGGGTTAGGCCATGTGGCCCCATAGATCAGTCTGCAGGGGTAAACTATGTGGCCCCCATAGATCAGTCTGCAGGGTTAGACCATGTGGCCCCATAGATCAGTCTGCATGGTTAAACCATGTGGCCCCATAGATCAGTCTGCAGGGTTAGGCCATGTGGCCCCATAGATCAGTCTGCAGGGTTAGGCCATGTGGCCCCATAGATCAGTCTGCATGGTTAGACCATGTGGCCCCATAGATCAGTCTGCAGGGTTAGACCATGTGGCACCATAGATCAGTCTGCAGGGTTAGACCATGTGGCCCCATAGATCAGTCTGCAGGGTTAGACCATGTGGCCCCATAGATCAGTCTGCAGGGTTAGACCATGTGGCCCCATAGATCAGTCTGCAGGGTTAGGACCATGTGGCCCCATAGATCAGTCTGCAGGGTTAGGCCATGTGGCACCATAGATCAGTCTGCAGGGTAAACTATGTGGCCCCATAGATCAGTCTGCAGGGTTGGACCATGTGGCCCCCATAGATCAGTCTGCATGGTTAAACCATGTGGCACCATAGATCATTCTGCAGGGTTAGACCATGTGGCCCCATAGATCAGTCTGCAGGGTTAGACCATGTGGCCCCATAGATCAGTCTGCAGGGTTAGGCCATGTGGCACCATAGATCAGTCTGCAGGGTTAGGCCATGTGGCCCCATAGATCAAGACAGACGAGACTGAGTATCAATAGTGGCTGGGGGGGAGAGAGAGAGAGAGAGCTTGTTGTACACCGTTTTATTAATTTATTAATCTTGTTAAATTTTGTATTATTGTATATATTGTTGGCACATTTATGTATATAGTGTATATTTATTTTAAGTTCTGATAACCTATACTGTCATATTTTGTGCAGAATTGGGTTCATTGTGGAGATTGTTCACCTTAAAAAGTGTTTCCTGTTGTAATTGCAATAAATAAATAACTGGATACTGTTAAGTGTGTTTTTCAAATGCTCTAATGAAGGATTTGTGCAATTGAGAAATATAATTTTCTCTTTCCCTGAGTGTAATTCAATGTAGAATGAAAGCTACGTACTAATAGGCTACAATGACAAGCAATGGTGCACTGACTGGCACTGAGAGCTGTATTTAGTGTGTTGGTGTCCACTGTGTAATGGTTGATTGGAAGAGCTCATACGCTTGTTTGCAAGTTGTGTTGTTTGAAGGCAAAATATGCTTATGTTGCATATTTTAAATGTTTTGGCACAGTTAGCAAACATAATGTGTCATTTTGTCCATGAGTGCCACTTTTTCGGCCTGTGTGTTAACTGAAAGAAATCAGACCTGGGTCTGATTCAGGACCACATATGGAAGTGATCTAAATCTGATTTGAAGAAATCAGATCTGGGCAACATTTGAGTGTTCCCACTACTTCTGAAGAAGTCTGACCTGGTCACTTGACCCCAAAAACATCTGATTTGGGCCACTTTTGACTGCAGTCTGAACGTAGCCACACTGCCATCCCGTCAACATACTGACGCTGGATCAGGACCTCTTGGCATCACTTTTTGACAGTGGTGGAATGTAACTAAGTACATATACTCAAGTACTGTACGTAATAATGTAAACGTATGTTGCGGTCCTTGTTACTTCCCTTGAGTCTTTTCTTTTCGTGCCACTTTCTACTTCTTCTCCGCTACATTTGTGTCTTTCTGGCGCATGCGTAGGCTCAGATCGGATCATAGGCTGTATACCAGGGATGCACCGAATCCAGGATTCAGCTTTAGATTCGGCTGAATATTGGGCTTTTTGAACCTTAGAATTTTTTCCCACCGATCCGAACCCTACGCTGTCACTCCGCGCGCTACGCTGGTCGCCGTAATGACGCCACCGTTGATTACGGGAAGGTGTTTACGTAGGTGGAGCCTTCAATGCAGCAGGCTGAGAGGAAGTGGAAATGAAACTGGTGAGCAGAAAAAGTGTTGTTTGGCAGTACTTTCAGTCAAAAGAAGGCCA
>NC_135864.1:1903232-1940732 GCF_031162955.1 Sander vitreus
AAACACAAACCGACTGAATCCACTTCAATGACTCTTTTCCAAAGTTCAGAGTAAGGTTACGGAGGCTTTAAACTTCCACGAAAGGCCTGCTGCTTCTTCCGTTTCAAACTGACATCTGATATTTCAGATCGGGGATTCGGATGCAAATCATTGAATGCAGTTTCTAAGAAAACATTTCTTAACCTGTGTTTTAGATTGCACTCTCCATCTGTAGGTTTGAAAAGGTGGATCTGAAAAGCATGCGAGCTGTCTGAACGACTCAGAATGTTTTTTAATTATAGAGGGCCAGCGGACTTGTTTGATGGCTAACGTTAGCTTGCTAACGCCGCCTTACTCCCCTCCTTCCCACCTGTCACAGAAAACGAGCCGAACATACAGCTGTCCCTCATCTGGAGATAGCAATGTGCTTTGTGTGGATGAAGAATTTAGTTAGTAAATGTGACTCTCTGCCTCGTAATGTTACAAGGTTTTTACAGAAAGTTACACATTGCCATGGAAATGGTACACATGAAAATGGCTGTTGCATTGACCATTCTGCTACGTTGATTTTAATGGCAATGGCCTTTCTATCCATTTTATTTCTATGGTAGATACAGTAGATAGATGGATGGATGGATGGATGGATGGATGATAGATGGATGGATGATAGATGTATGGATGATAGATGGATGGATGGATGGATGATCGATGGATGGATGATAGATGGATGGATGGATGATCGATGGATGGATGATAGATGGATGGATGGATGGATGATAGATAGATGGATGGATGGATGATAGATAGATGGATGGATGGATGATAGATGGATGGATGACAGATGGATGGATGGATGGATGATGGATGGATGGATGGATGGATGATAGATGGACGGATGGATGATAGATGGATGGATGATAGATAGATAGATAGATAGATAGACAGATAGAGATATAGATACTTTATTGATCCCCAAGGGGAAATTCAAGGTCCCAGTAGCTTAAAGACATCACACACAACGTACACATACATCATAAACAGGAATAATATGGACAATAACAGAAAAGATACTAAATAAAAAGTAAGGTGCTCTATGAGAGTGTGTGTCATGGTGGTATTGCAAGACATAGTAATATAAAAACTAGAGCAGTGCAAGGATAAAGTTTAAAAAAGACAGCATTAAATATGGGCAATTATAAGGGAATAAAGTAGACAGTAGGATAGACACAAAGTCAATATTAGAGGTTTGAAGTAATAATGTTTTACCACACCGGGAGGGTTTCCTGCCCGACTCACATAGTTTTTTTGTCATATTTCCTGGATATATTTGCTTCTACTTTAAAAGTAAGTAGTCTACATAGTTTAATGGTTTTTCCATTTACAGTCCAGGGGAGTTTTTTTGTGATTGTTGCGGGCAAAAACCCTTGATTATGCATAAATATGCAGACTTTGGCTGATTACGTGTTGAATTATGCGATCACATAGTTGTGTTTTTCTGGAGGGACTGCATTTAGTCCAATTATCCACAGCCATATATATTATTTTTGAAAATTGACCGGATTCCCCCCGTGCCCCGCCTGCCGTCACAAACAGACTTGGCGCCTGACTGGGGAACCAGTGGTGTAGTCTACGTCACATGTTTACGTTCACAATAAATGTTGGCCCGCCTAGTTGTGCACCAAAACAAAAAGACAGAAAACTGTTTTTCAAACGGCAACTACACCACACTTTAGAGCAGAATTTGGTAGACTTGCCGACTTTGGGACTGCCAGAAATTTTCACAGAAGTTGAGAGTTTTCGGAATTAAAGCTGGGAATCAGGTTGCTGTGAGTCGACTTTTAAAATGTAATCTTTGTTTTGCTTGATTTGAACTATTTACTGCCTTTTTTAGGGCTTTATGTGGCCCAAACTGTAAGTGAGAAGACTATATGAGACATGGAGTAATACAGTCAAAGATGGTTGACTTTTTTCAAAATAAAAGCATGGAAATAAACTATATGTCTGGTCCCTTGATGCGATTCTCCTTTTCCAGTGTGGCCCTCTGGGAATTTGAGTTTGACACCCCTGGTCTACGTGATTCACAGGTATACGCAGAATACCCACTAAGAAAGCTCCAGGATTTCCATATACCCTCTTAAAGATGCTCAATGACACGTAACAACATACTTTCCATCATATTTTTGATATATTTTGAATTGTCATCTGTGTTTTTCCTTCTTCACATAGGCTAAATAAAGGTATTTCCACCTTAAATTGGTGCATAAAAGTGCAAATGCAGGAAATGAAGTCCTTGATGCTCAAAACTTCCCTGGAGGAGGACACCCAGACCCCCCACTATTATATGCCCCCCCTCCCCCTCTCCTCCAAAGGCAGATTCTGGCCCATATACGTACAGTATATAGGCCAATATATTTATATACAGTACAATACATTAGACTACACCGCTGGGGGAAAGCTGTGTGCATGTTAAACACACTCATTAACCGTGGCTGCAAACATACAGCACGTCACGCAGATGTACGGTAAAATGACACCATTGTGACAGTGTGATGAGTAAAATAATCAGATTTCATGCATCTCCGTCCTGACGCGCTGCATCAGGAGTCCATTTAAACGCAGCGAGGAGGAAAAGAACTGAAGCACGCTGAGGCTGCACTGACCCATTTATGTATTCATGTATTTATTTCCCTGCCATCGCACTCGCAAATGAAGATTAATGACACAAAAACAGAGAGAAAAAGAAATGGTTGGAAATGGAAAGAAATGGTTGGAGGCTTCTTCTTTAGCAGCACGCGGCGAAACGCACAGAGACGGTAATAATAAAGGGACTTTACACTCTCTTATTTATCTTTACACACACATAAGCGACTCTGAGTCTTTGAAAAGTCCTATACAATTTCAATTTATTATTATTATTATTATTATCATGGTTATTATCAAGACTCAAAAAATGTTCACTATTTCAACTGACAGACACTGACAGACACCTTTTAGGTCCTGATCATGCCCTACATCAGGGGCTTTAAGGAAGTACACAAACATTTATCCCATCATATCAATTGTTGAGCATAAGTTTTCCGTTGCCGGCTGAACTTAAAGTGCCCATATCATGAAAAAAATCACTTTTGCGACTCCCAACAAAGATGTTCCAGCAGTGAGAGGTCTCACTCTGTAGCTAAAACAGAGACCTGAACACAGGGTGAAAAGAGGAGCTGCAGCAATGAGCAGTACAACAACAATATGGTGTTTTTTGATAATTAAACCATGTAAACCTATTCTGATACAACCTACAAACCTGTCATATTATTGCAGTGTTATGTTAGCATATAGCGTATAGCATATTAATATAATGAACTATTTAACATTTAGAGGTAAATGTTTTAATGTGCAGGGTAAAACGTGCAAAACTGAGCGTGTTTGTTAAAATAGGTGATGTAATTAATACAGTTTGAGGTTGTTTTTTTTACAGTGTGAAAATACAAAGGGTCTAAAAATATAAAGACATTTGGCCCTGTGCTGGAAGGACTGGGAAGACTCCTGCCCTTTTTTGTGGAGGGGTGGGTATAGAATATAAATGAGCTTCTTCCCACGGGACGGGGAGCAGTGCCAATTATTTCTTCTTGGGAAAACACTCGCGGAAAGATGGAGAGACCGACGAAGAGGAATGAAGAGATGAAAGAAGATCACAGTTTGCCTTTCTATTTTCAAGTGATTCACTGGAGAGCGAAGCTTTGTGTCGCAGAAGACTCTTTGGTTGTATTACTCCTGACTGAAAGAGATGATGTGTTTGTGTCCTTGAGCAACACAAAGATTCCCACCGGCACACCGCTCCTGACCTCTGAGCTCCCTGTAGGAGAAACATGGAAGCACTTCCCTCCAGGAACGCAGCTGTGGACGCAGCAGCAGCAGTGACAGTCATAGTTGGAATAATAATGATAAATACCATGGATGTATTAATAGAGCTATACAGTTGTTAAAGGTCCCATGACATGGTGCTCTTTTGTCTCTTTTATATAGACCTTAGTGGTCCCCTAATACTGTATCTGAAGTCTCTTTTATATAGGCCTTAGTGGTCCCCTAATACTGTATCTGAAGTCTCTTTTATATAGGCCTTAGTGGTCCCCTAATACTGTATCTGAAGTCTCTTTTATATAGACCTTAGTGGTCCCCTAATACTGTATCTGAAGTCTCTTTCCAGAAATTCAGCCTTGGTGCAGAATTCCAGCCACTAGAGCCAGTCCCACAATGAGCTTTCCTTAGGATGGGTCATTTCTGTGTCTGTAGCTTTAAATGCTATTGAGGAGGAGAGGGGGGGGCAAGGTGGGGGGTGTGGCCTTGACCAACTGCCACTTTGCTTGTTTGAAAGCCATGATGTCTCTCTCTCTCTTGCTCATGGGGGGGCCAAATGCTCTGGTTGGGCAAAGCAGAGAAAGGGGAGGTAACCTTTCCCCTTATGACGTCATAAAGGGAAGGCTCCTGATTGGCCCATCTGAGCTTTCATTTTCTCAAAGGCAGAGCAGGATACCCAGGGCTCGGTTTACGCCTATCACCATTTCTAGCCACTGGGGGGCCATAGGCAGGCTGGGGGAACTCATATTAATGTTAAAAAACCTCATAAAGGGACATTTTCATGCCATGGGACCTTTAAGCAAGTGCAGAAAACCAGAAGAGAAACCACTCTGCAGACCAGAGGTTTTGCAGGTTTTCACCAAGTCAAAATCAAGACTTTTTAATACCATTATGATTGAAATGTAAGACCTTTATCTCAACATCAACTGAGCCCTAAATTCAGGATTTTTTTCAAGCCAATATTGCTAAAGTTGCACTTCTCCGTAGCGGAAGAATAAAATCAGTTTGAACTGTCTGAACACACCTCCCTGTACGACCAGCACGCCCAGAATGCACCTGAACACACCTCCCTGTACGACCAGCGCGCCCAGAATGCACCTGAACACACCTCCCTGTACGACCAGCACGCCCAGAATGCACCTGAACACACCTCCCTGTACGACCAGCACACCCAGAATGCACCTGAACACACCTCCCTGTAAGACCAGCGCGCCCAGAATGCACCTGAACACACCTCCCTGTACGACCAGCACGCCCAGAATGCACCTGAACACACCTCCCTGTAAGACCAGCACGCCCAGAATGCACCTGAACACACCTTCCTGTAAGACCAGCACGCCCAGAATGCACCTGAACACACCTCCCTGTACGACCAGCACGCCCAGAATGCACCTGAACACACCTTCCTGTAAGACCAGTGCGCCCAGAATGCACCTGAACACACCTCCCTGTAAGACCAGTACGCCCAGAATGCACCTGAACACACCTCCCTGTAAGACCAGTACGCCCAGAATGCACCTGAACACACCTCCCTGTAAGACCAGCACGCCCAGAATGCACCTACTTGCGTCGGGCTTTGCGGCGCGCTGCGCTGGGTGCAAGATAGGACCCGAAAGCTGATTGGCTGCAACATAAGTTGCATGTCAGTATCATTTGTAGTCGTAATACAGCAAATTTATATTTGGATTACAAAAGAAAGAACTACAACACCACAGAGGATTACTAAATATTGCTCTTTTACAGCTGGAGCATGGTTGCCAGGTACATTGTTTTGCGTTGCAGGTTGATTAATTCTCGCTTGATATCACAGGGATTTCTTATAAAGACAGGAAATACAGGACTTGCCAAAATATGAATCCATATTAACAAGAGAAACCAGATGGCAGACATTTCGCAACGTGTTTGATGACAGTTATTTGGTTCCCTAGTGTTTACTGAAACAATCCAACAGTGTAACAATTTACGATACACTTTAAAACAGATGAGAGTTGAGAGTGTCTTTTTTACATTTACTTCAAAAAAGAACAAACAGAAGCCTGGTGGGAGATGAGATACTGTCAGCAGTATCTCAACATTTAAAGTACAGCAAAGAGTTTGATGTACGTATTTTTTTCCCTCTCAGCTTCTTGTAATCGCATACCATACAGAAGAACATGAACGCAGCGTTACCCTCAAATGTAACCTTCCTGTTGTGGCGAGCACTTCTGCTTTTAATCTGCAGCCCGGTGTGTGGCCTTGTCCACACGGTCACAGAGCACAGGGGAAATTATTATATTGCATTGCTAATGTATTGTCTGGGCTTTTACAAGTTTGAGAAGCTTTTTATACTTTACAAGTGGAACACAGTGTACACACAAACGCACAGACACACACATACACACACACGCAAACACACACAAACGCACAGACACACACATACACACACACGCACGCACGCAAACACACGTACAGACAGACACACATGCACACACATGCACACACACGCTCAGACACACACACGCACACACACACACAAATGCACAGACAAACACACACACACACAGACGCAAACACACACACACACACGTACAGACAGACACACACACACACACACGTACAGACAGACACACACACACACACACACACACGTACAGACACGCACACACGCTCAAACACACACGCACATGCACAGACACACACACACACACGCACACACGCACACACACGCACAGACACACACACATACAGACATGCACACACACACACACACGCACACACACACACACACGCAAAGACACACACACATACAGACAGACACGCACACACACACACACACACGCACACACACGCAAAGACACACACACATACAGACAGACACACACACACACACACACAGACTAAACATTGTCACATATTATTACTAATTCATCATAGTTCGAGCTGCTACTTTTAAAACTTTGAAAAGCTTCCGTTTTTAAAGGTTTTGCTTTTTCTGAGCAGCAGCAGCCTCAAGCTATATTTTTATAAAACAAGCTGCGACCTCAACCTGCAATATTTACCCAGAATGCATCGAGTTTGCCACAATAACAGAAGTAATCTCAATCCAAATGTCAGAGGTGGGAGGAGGACGGGAGAGGAAACGGTTGTAGGAGCCCGAGGCGAGACGCGTGTCACTTTTAATGAAATGAAATGATGCTTTCACATTATGTCGCCGTCTGAAAAGGTAATAGGAGCCTCGTTCGGCATGTAACACCACTTCAAACTAACTCTGAGGCTGTTTGCCCCCCGAGCAGCAGAAACACATCAACGCTGAGTGTGATATTAAAGCTGCAGACACCTGAACACGTTCACATTGTGGGCTAAAGAAAACAGTGTAACAATTGGCGAACCAGCCAGCCAGCCAGCCGATGTTAGTTGGCTAACGTTAGCTTGCTAACTCCACCCTAACGTTACCCAGAGAGGAGGGTTCACTGAAGGAAAAACTTTGAGCAGGAAGGTCTTTTCGGAAAGGATGTCTAAATTCAGCCTTAATCTGTTAAATTCGGTTGAATGTGTTCAACCTGGGGCACCTGGGTAGCTCACCTGGTAGAGCACGCGCCCATATATAGAGGTTTACTCCTCGACGCAGCGGCAGCAGGTTCGACTCCAACCTGCGTCCCTTTGCTACATGCCGTTACCCCCCTCTCTCTACCCTTTCATGTCTTCATCTGTCCTATAAATAAAGGCCTAAAATGCCCAAAAAAAACACTTTTGTTCAAACCAACCTCCTGCTGTGAGACTTGAGTCTGTAGACACAAGATACATATTTGACAGAACAAACATTCTGCTCTTTCTTTTCCTTTTTTTCAAGGTACAAACAAAACATGATTGAATCGAGAAGAACCTGAGCTGAATCTCATTATGTCTTATGGCTCATGGCGAGTTTTTGTTATTTTTAGCCGTGTTGCACAGAGTGTACACAGAGTGAGGCAGACACAGAGTGAGGCAGCCAGGGTATAAAAACATGAGTTTTACAGGTAAAACATGAGAACATGGAGTTATTAGATGTGTTTAATGTGCGACGGCTGCTTTGCAGGGGAGCTGGACTGGAACTGGGCAGAGGCGACAAGTAATATTTATTATAGAAAACACAAGACTTTCACCAGGAAACAGGTGTTCATGTCCTGAAGAAGTTAAGGAGAAAACACAAGACTTTCACCAGGAAACAGGTGTTCATGTCCTGAAGAAGTTAAGGAGAAAACACAAGACTTTCACCAGGAAACAGGTGTTCATGTCCTGAAGAATTTAAGGAGAAAACACAAGACTTTCACCAGGAAACAGGTGTTCATGTCCTGAAGAATTTAAGGAGAAAACACAAGACTTTCACCAGGAAACAGGTGTTCATGTCCTGAAGAAGTTAAGGAGAAAACACAAGACTTTCACCAGGAAACAGGTGTTCATGTCCTGAAGAAGTTAAGGGGAAAACACAAGACTTTCACCCAGGAAACAGGTGTTCATGTCCTGAATAAGTTAAGGAGAAAACACAAGACTTTCACCCAGGAAACAGGTGTTCATGTCCTGAAGACGTTAAGGAGAAAACACAAGACTTTCACCAGGAAACAGGTGTTCATGTCCTGAAGAAGTTAAGGAGAAAACACAAGACTTTCACCAGGAAACAGGTGTTCATGTCCTGAAGAAGTTAAGGAGAAAACACAAGACTTTCACCCAGGATTTTTTGTTGAATCTCCTGTGGGCGGGACTAAGACGTGAGGAGGGGAATCGAGGAGGGGAATCGAGGAGAGGAATCGAGGAGATGCACAAACTGGGAAATGGGAAAGGCCCTAGTATTAACACCATTTGTTATAAATCAACCTGTGGTTATTGAGATGATACCACAGTCAGCTGATCTCATTCAGTTGTACGGCAGGAATACAGTAGTGTACAGGATCTCCATGATTACCACACATTGATCGCCACGTTGCTAAACAAAAAACAAGGACTACATGAAATCAACAAAATATTCACTTTGGGGGTTAATTCTGAAGTTGGAGATGTGACATAAGACCCACACACACACACACACACACACACACACACACACACACACACACACACACACACACACACACACACAGAGGTCTGATCGGGCCGAATTTTTCGCCCGACACAGTTAAAATCTCGACCACAATTTCGTCGGGTACCGTTGGGACCCGTCGGGCTCGGGTCGGGTATCCATGCCCTAACACACACACACACACACACACGAGCCAGCTGGTCTCCTCTATATGTCATGATGTTACATACAAAAGGAAAAACTAATGATATTCTGTGTTTATCTCTTTTAATTCAGGACATTTGGTGAAAATTAACCATATTTGGTGGAAAAAATGTCACCATTGTTCTTCACAAAACCCAGTTTTAATGCTAGAAACAAAACACACACACACACACACACGTAATCCCTGGACTCAGCTCTGAGCTCTCGGTCTAAATCGTGGGACGAAGCCTCGCTGTGTGTCCACAAGTCCACGGCTGGTTGAATCCTATTGGCTTAGGCAGCCAGAGCAACTAACACACGTTTAACACACTGTGTGTGTGTGTGTGTGTGTGTGTGTGTGTGTGTGTGTGTGTGTGAGTGTGTTTGTGTGTGCCATCGCAATGTGACCAAACAATTGTCTCCTTTTTATTTACCAGGAGGATGTGTTGACGTTAAAAGGCCGGTCGCCAGCTGCCATGCTGCTTTCTGTTTGACTCTCTCTTTATACAACGACCCCCGTTGCCGCCGCCAACGACTGTCTGCCTCTTCAGAGTCGGCAGGTGGTTTGATTGAGTTTTACAGACGACACTTCTCCTCTCAACGTGACAGGGTCGCAAAGCCTCTCCATACCCTCGCAGCGTCCGACATTTCTGAGGGCAGAGAACAGGCATGAGGGTCAGAGAGGAAGAGGAGGCCCAGAGGAAGGAAGGAAGGAAGAGAAAGGAAATGTCGGGCCGAGCATTAGGACTGCAGGAGGAGGAGGAGGAGCATCCTGAGGGTTACGAGGAATGTGTTGGCAGAGAATGCTGGGAAATTTAGCTTATGTGACATTTAAAGAATTAGGCCATGATCACACTTGGCATCTTTTTTGACAAGAAAAAGTTGAATAGGGTAGTTGAATTTTGTAGTTAAAAAAAAAAAGATGGGAGCGTTTTTTGGTTCCAAAAAGGTGCAGAAAACGTCTTTTGTCCTATATACTCCGTCACCAAACTCCACCAGACTCCATGTAAATAATCAGGACTTTTAGCGTGTATAGAGCCAGCATATCTCCACATGTAAATGGGTGAATTAAGGGTTTATTTCAACGAAACCAGAGTGGTGATTGTTGGAACAGTGGAAAGATGAACCAAGACGGCTTTTGAGAGTTTTATTTAGTTTCTGTCGACTTTGAATGAAGTGTGTTTTACGATGATTAAATTACTGTTTATTTACATGGAGTCTGGTGGGTTTGGTGATGGTGATTTCGGGGCTGTTACGCGTTAAACAAAAAGGATCTTACTCTTTAACAACATTATGGAAAGGATCCCTACAGAGATAGACCTTTTTGTCAGACGCTTAGAATAATAATCTGAGTCTGTCAGCAGCAACAACAGAACTTTTAGTGGACGCTGACTGATGCTGAACATTTGCCCATTAACGTTACGTTGCAGCTTGTTTTCGATCTTGTCATAGCCTTGTGTTGCCTTCCCGTCGACCATGAACCTTTTGGCACTTTTTTCCCCTCAACGCTTTTTTTTAATTCATGGTGAATGAACCTAATTTATATATGACATTATTTCAATAATATGTCAGTATAAAAAAAAAGCAGAAATTATTAATTATTTTTGACTAACAGTTAAGATGCTGAGTGAATCACAGACTGGTTTAGTCAGGATACTGTTTTGAAACCATTTAAACGTTTTCAAATGTTATAAAATTGATTTAAAATACCCAAAATTTCAAATTCAATGGAAGTAATCACTTTATTTCTATGGTTAATACTGGACTACTTTCAAAGATTTTTGTTCCCATCAGTCACTTAAACACACAAAACATTTCAAAATAGGGTCCAGGTTGAAAAATACCAAAAAGCTTCCCTTTAAAAAGCCAAAGCCCCTTAAAAAACAGGTAGACATTTTCAGCCAAGGGGGTAATCTTCTCCTCACAACGCGTAGCTCCTATGGCGCCATTCTGATGCTACCAAGCCATCACCTCCCGTTAGCATCTCGTTAGCATCCCATTGACTGCCATTCATTCTGACGTCACTTTGACAGAGAATACCTTTACATCTGAAACGTTTAAAGACTCTGTTTTTCCGTTGTTTATTTCTAAAGAAACACGACAATGTATAAAAGGCTCCATTACCTTGTAGCTCACGTTATGGCTCCGTAGCAGACGTTTTTATAACAATAGGCTAACGATTGGGTCATAACCACGAGACTTCCTGTCTCATAGTAGAGGAGTTACCGTATAGTACAGGAGAAGGTCTCAGGCAGTTTGGACTTCCATTAGCTGTTTAAGTGTAATGACTAATGTTAACTATCATTTTAGTGATCAATAATGAGCCTGTGTCTATGTTATCTCCTTACATATACCTACGCTCTCCGTCTCTGCTAGATTGGGAATGATTGAGATTTCTCTTGGCACAGCTACCAGAAGACTTCCAACTTTCAGACAGGTTGCTCACGTCACATCTACGTCTTCAAGCTCAGTTGGAGGCTGCTCAGTAACGCTCAGCCATCACCGGGAAAGAGCTTCTAATGTCCTTCACTGGTCTCCGTCCAGAGACACTGGATCTGTTGGTCCATTCTTATATACTGACGATGAGAAAAACACACAGATGGATGACCAATTGTGAAATTACTTCCCATAATGCACTGTGACAGCTTCTAATCGCTGGCCGAGCTGAAAAAAGACTTTTCTCTTCTGCCTGCTTGATCTAATAATGTGAGGTTCAAACCTCTGCTGGGACGGAGAGGAAGAAGAAAGGAGGAGGTGTTCCAATGTTAAATAACACGGTCCTCAAAACCCCCAGTGCCGTCTGTCAGGCGGTACAACACTGCATACAGCACTCAGTGCCTGTTCGTGTCACGGCGAAGGGCTGGCGTTAACACATTGAACCGGCGTGGACTGGGCGGAGGCTGACTGCGCCGCAAATACCAGCTGCCAATCGTCCGGCTCGTGACCTTTTCTGTTGATTCTTCTGCCTCTGAGGAGAGAGAGAGAGACTCGCGGAGATAGCACTCCTCACTTCTCCTCTCAGAGTCGAGTTCAAGGAAGTTCAAACGAGCGGGAAGGTCTGCGAAGACGCTCCGCTTCAAGTCTGATCCATCGATCGGCATCTGCAACACTGATGACAAACGTTTACTGAAGTAAAGTTTAAAGTATTGACCACAAATGTTAACGTACACATTGAGATAAAGTCATTCATGAAAACGAAATACATTGCAAGGGTATGTAAAGTGGAACATTTAAAAAGGTCCCATATCAAACATTCAGTTTTAGGCTCATACTTACGTACTTTGAGTTTCTACTAGAACAGGTTTACCTTCATCACTCAGTGTCTGCGACGTGCATGAAATATCGAGGACCACACATGCGGTCATGGAGTGTGTAATGTCCCCATCCTCCCGTCTGGGAGACATTACCGGAGCCTCACCCTTCAGTCACATTAGCTACAAAAGAGAGCGACACACACTCGCTTGTGGGCGTTTGTGGGCGCTCCTGGGCGTGCCTAGCCTACTCCTGGTTGCTTGGTAAACAGAAATTCTCCGGTGCTACCTTCAAGTCACTTCAAAAGGTATTGTTAAGTAACAAGAACAATGTTTTGGGATTTAAAAGTATTAATTTCTCAATAGAAGTAACAAAATATGAGATAAAATGCCAAACATATCAGATATATACAGAAATACGACGTCCTGAAGCGTTTCCGCCATCTTGAATGATTTTCTTCGACTTGAGCAACCAACGTATGTGTGTCATGCTGCCCTCACGCCGCCTTCACTCCGAATGGCCGCCGCTTTGTTGCATCACTCAGCATTTGCATAAAACAGACTTCTTGTCTATTTCGGCCCTGCCTTGCTCGTGGCAGCTGCAAGCTCGTGGCTTGTCACCTGCAAACGGCAACCCCCATTGAAAATGAATGGCAGCCTGTCGCTTTGTCGCTGTCTCTTGTAGCTAATGTGACTGTAGTGTTAAGCGTGTTTTACAGTATGCAGCTGGCGCGCGCATATGTGGTGTCATGAAATAACTATTTATACCTGCGCTGGTGGTCGCGGCACAAGTTGCAGTCTTCTCCTGAACAGCGGTGGCGCTAATGAGCAAAGGCTACAGACGTTGCTCTCAACGGCAGAACTGGCAGCAGCATTGACGTCAATGCTTCGATTTGGATGAGCTACTTGGTCGGATCAAGCCTTTCATTCACCATAAAAGAACTCATCTTCAGCCAGTAAGTTTACCGGAGAGACATGCAGTCACTGTGAGAGTCCTGGCATCCGGTTGTCGGCGAACTTGTTCAGGCTTCCCGTTTCCGCTTTGTTGCGCGCTACTGAAAAAAAAAGAGCCGTGCGCGACGTCTGTTCGCGCGCAGAGGTCGGCCGGCCGGCACGATATTGGCAAGCGCCAACTTGGATGCGGCTAGTATACCGTACGTGTTAGGAGTCGCACCAGCAGGCTCAGAAACCTCTTTTTTCACAACACCATAACGCTGCTCAACACCAAGACCTAACACTAGCCCCTGCCCCCGCTCCGCCCCCTCTCCTTTTGCACATGGACTATACTCTGGACTGTCTGACTAGCTCTGATAACTACACACTTTATTACTGCACCTCAACAATGCACTATATATGATCATACTGCATTCTGTCTGTACTATTATATGGACTATGGACTGTCTGATTTATCAGAACTCTATGTACTTTATTTGCTAATGCATTTTAATAATGGACTAACATGATCATACTGCATTAAGCACTGCTATAAAGAAAAAGCACTTTTAATGATTGTGCTACTGGTTAGATGTTAAAGAGCCCATATTATGAAAAAAATCACTTTTTCTGGGATTTGGGGAGCTATTTTGTGTCTCTGGTGCTTCATACAAACCTTGATAAAAACCCTCCATGCTGTTCTGAGTGAGATACGGTTTCTGAATGTGTCCTGTCTTCAGTCTCTGGGTCAGCTGGTCAACATCTGCACGGCTTTCTACATCACTAGCTGAGACGAGGGGCCTAGGGGGCTAACCGTTAGCATGCTAGCGCTAGCATGCTAGCTCGTTCTCAATGGCAAAACACTGCTACAACACACACTAGTTCCCCCTAATCTACAAAAGAACTACTTCCATGTCCCTGTTCTGCAGGTATTCAACACAAAGGTGGAAGTGTTCCCTCGTTTAGAAGAAGTCTCCCGGCTAATCCTGCCTTGTACAGGCTAACTCAAGTAATCCTTACCTAGCTACTGAGCAAGTAGTCCTTACCTAGCTACTGAGCAAGTAGTCCTTACCCAGCTACTGAGCATGTGCGACTCCCAACAAAGATGTTACAGCAGTGAGAGGTCTCACTCTGTAGCTAAAACAGAGACCTGAACACAGGGTGAAAAGAGGAGCTGCAGCAATGAGCAGTACAACTAAAATATGGTGTTTTTTGAAAATGAAACCATGTAAACCTATTCTGATATAACCTCAAAATACAATTATGAATCTGAAAATGAGCATAATATGGGCGCTTTAAAATGCATTTTGTTGTACTGGTTGTCTTTACTTGTGCAATGACAATAAAGTGAAATTAATGAATCTAATCTAAACTTTTAAACCTAAATGGAACACACTAACATGCCCTGCAGCTCCCTCCGAACTCTACGCCTATGCTTCCTCCCTCAGTTGCTCCTCCTCGATCACTCTTCCTGCTGTTGTGGAAAACCCAACTGTGGCTGACGAAGTAAGCTTCTCACTGGAGTCAACGGGCTTCCTGAACGCCGCCGAGCGCCATCCATCCAGAGCCCGGACGTCAGCGGGACAAACCAGAAGGAGAGCGATGCTCCAGCTGCTGCGTGACAGGCATGACCGATGACGGACGAGTGGACGCTCGGAGGAGCCAGATTCTCATTCGTACCGCTCACAAACACAAACCCTATTTTTTCCTTCTTCTCCGACAATGAATGGATGTCATTTGTTAGAAAAGCATTAGAGAAGTTGCTGAGAAGAGAAAGTTGTCCAAGTGCGAAGTGTGTGAAGCACTATAGGGATTTCTTTTCTACCTTTTGATGCCTTTTTTATTTTTTATTTTTTTTAAGCTGTCAATCAAAGCAGCGCTAGAGGTAGGCCGGTGTATTTTTTCATCTGACACAACAGCACCTCTCCGTACATGTAAGAGCATCTCGTGGGAATAAGAAACAAACAGAGCTGGGTGCTGTCGCCTTTTTGGCCCCCGTGAAGAAACAAAACGCAGAATCAACATTTCGCAGGACACTCGAAACGGGACTGGAGGCTCTGTGAAGCTGCAGCGTGCATGACTCCCTTCCAGGTGTTTACATCCTGGATCACAGGCTGCACACGGAGAGAAGAAAGCCGCATCGAGCTGTTTTCTAACCTGCAGACTTGCTGCTTTTACATATCAACAGTTTGTGTATGAGTCACTGATGCAAACGACTCGCTCCGTTTTCTGTTCTGATGTTTTGCTGCTGTCTATAATGCTGGCAAACTAAATCCTGCAGCTGAGAAAGCTCAGTAATTTGAAATACTAATTGCACTATTTGCACGGGATTAGTATCATCTGGGGACCTTGCGTGATTTAGAAATTACCGTCCCCCCCACACACATCTGAGTTTCGTGTGGCGCATTCACACGGGACAAGCGAAGCCTGCTTTTACTTGAATTTACTGACATATCTGTACCACGAGAGTTGGGTACCCGCAGGCGCGCGGAGGACGGCTAGGGCGAGGCCGCGGCACTGCATCTGGGTCGGGGTTCTGTATCTTTTTGTGCCAGGCCTGGTAGAGGTTACCAAAGGCTCATAACCTCATAAGCTCATAATCATTCCCGCCGCAGCAGCACACACACAGCATCACCGTCAGCCCTCAGACAAAGGGGGTCAGCCCTATGGTCCCACAGCCCAATGTCCCCACAGCCCAATGTCCCCACAGCCCTATGTTCCCACAGCCCTATGTTCCCACAGTCCTATGTTCCCACATTTCTAGGAATTTTCTTTTCACTGAAAATTAGATAGACATTTATTGATCCTTTCGGAAATTCATCTTGCACCATACAGCTCATCAAATAGACAGACAGACAACAACAAGACTACTAAACCCTCCCTCCCCCCCGCACAGCAACAACAAAACACAGTCCCAAATATCTCAACATCATAAGATATTTAGATAATTAGGCCCTATGTTCCCACATCTCTAACATTTTTCTCAAAATTAGGCCCTATGTTCCCACAGCCCTATGTTTCCAGGGTTAGGGTTAGTTACCAGATTTAGCTAAAAGCTACATTCCATCTGTAGTCGATTGCTACTGGATAATAGTTTGGGTGTAATTGGCTACCAAATTGGGAGAAAGGGGGATAAAATCTCATACACATTCATGAAAAAAGAAATGTGGGAACATAGGGCCTACTTTTGGAAAAAAAATCATAAAAATGTGTCAATAAGAACGACAAAAGCAACGTGTTGAGAGACATTATACCTGACCTGAAGAAAAAACTAAAAGAAAACTAAAACTAGACTGTAAAAGTAACAAACACACACACACAAACACTTGTTTCACTATCTTTGTGGGGACCCGTCATTGACATAATGCATTCCCTAGCCCCTTACCCTAACCTTAACCATCACAACTAAATGCCTAACCTTAACCCTTACCCTCACCAGAACCTCATTCTAACCCTAATCCTAAAACCAAGTCTTAACAATCAAACAGACCTTTAACCTTGTGGGGTCCAGCATTTTGGGCCCCACAAGGCTGTGCAGACCCCACAAGTATACTGTATATCGTGGACCCCACGAATATAGTAAAACAAGCATACACACTCTCGCACACACACACACACACAGGTAAAGTTTAAAGCCATTGTTCCACCTTCCGCTTGTCACGGTCTCATCACGACTCATTGTGCGGAAGACAAAACCATGGAGCCCATTGATCTGTAAATCAGATTTCTGTCCTGCACGCTACAAACACAGATCCATTGTTTGTTGAAACAATATGGCAGTGAATGACGAGCTGTGTTACAGATAGCAGCAGCACTGATAAACAACAGTCTGCATAACAATGGCCTCACAGTCACAGCGGATTGAGTGAATGAAACGAATAGAAAAAATCCTCGGTTCACTCACACAACAAAAATAAAACGCTGCAAAGTTTCTGAGGAGAAATTAGCAGTCAGAGTGCAACATTATAATTAACTAAATACTCTGAGGCCATAAAATCCCCATTCTCAACCTCTGCGAAAAATAATTGCGGTCTTATTTTCAGCCTTAATTAAGTGGCTAAGGCTTCTTACAAGTGTAAAAAATTAATCCCTTTTCTAAATCCTATATAATTTAATGTGAGAGAAATCAAATAAATAAGAGGCTGCTGCTCTTCTGTGAGAGGGTTTGATATGGGTGATTAGGTGAGCGCGGCGTGAAGAAGCCCATTAGGATTGTATGGTGTCATTGCAGCAGCTCCAGGCGGCGGCCCTAATCCACTCGTCACCACGCCGCTGCCTGCCTCTAACGCTCGCCATTTTCTCTCCGGCTTCAGCAGCCAAAGAGATGAGCAGCCATTGATTGATTTTTATCCCGTTAAGGAGATGGGAGGCAGATAAATGCAGAGGTAATGAGAGGCAATTAACAGCTGTGATAAGCTTTATTATGGAGTGAAAGTGTCCTGATGTCAGCGCCGCGGCACGGAGAGTAGAAAAGCTGAAAGAGTTGAGGATAATGAGTGATCCCAGTTACTGTACAAGTTGGATATAGTACAAACTCAGTGAACTCTGTCAGTGCAGATATTTCCTTTTACGGGCGCTTTACTGTGGGATTATTTTTGTGACTTCAATTCCAAGCAAAACTTCTCAAGTATCAAACAAAAAACACTAAATCAAGCAAAAAAAATTTCACCTCAAAAGGTAAAACTTAAAACTTGCAAAAAAAACATTTGTGTAGTCGTAAACTATTGGTCTTTTATTCGTTTGATACTCTGTCCTTTTGTTTTCAGTTCCCTCTGCTTCTTTCTCAATGATCAGTCTTTTGCTCTCTCCAGCACGTTTGCAGTTTTGCTCCCAGCTTTCTCGTTTGCGCTTCTGACACAAAGCTATCGCGTGGGCGGGTCTTACAGGGGTGCGACCCCATTGGCTAATTCGTCTTCAGTTAGTTTGAGTGACAGCTCAGTGCCTGCCGGCCCCCTGACGTTTCAGTGCAGCTAGCTAACGTTGGAGATTTTGGAGGACGCACAAACCACTTTAGCGGATTCCTACAAGATTAATAAAGTATCAATCAAGTATTGATCATATATATTGTCTGTGATCTACGTTGCAAGCATGGTTACTAGACGTTTGTTGTTTCGTTGTGTTAAGTTCCTAGCTAGCTAGTAAAGCTGTTTAACTTAGCATTTAACGTTAGCTAACTGCTAACCGCTGACCCACTGCAGCTGGGTCTAACGTTAGCGGTCCGCTGACCCACTGCTGCTGGGTCTAACTGTTCCTCCTCACTCCCTGCAACTCTGAGAACATCTCCCAAGCGTAGGCGGCTGTCTTCCCAGCGAGCTGCAACACAGTTTATGGCCCCACTGACACGTATTGTCACTATGATAACTAACAACAATTGCTATTTTGTTGTGTACCAACCAAATGACCACGGGAAACAGTTCAATGGCCTTTTTATCCTTTTTATTTCTATGGATGTTCCCTTTTTAGATTGATTCATTTGCTGTTTTCCAATCAAATAAAAAGCAAATATTTGTCAGTAAATACCCAAATTCTGTGCAGCTGAAATGTTTCTTCTTTTCTAATTTGTTAATGATGTCCTGACCCCTCAGATTGATGTTGGGACCCTTTTGAAGAATCCCAACCCCCCCCAGGTAAGGAACCACTGTTGTGTGTATTCGTCCCATCTACCAACCCAAATGGTTCCACACCACACTTGTGTTTGTAACTACTCTCTGGGGAAGCTGGCTCGGTCCACCGCCTGCAGCTATACATGCAGACAGGATTCAGTGAAGCTGCCGGGATATACGTATGTACTGTTGTTGCTACTGCTGTTGTTATCTGATTCCCTCGGGAGGGGAAACCAGCGAGTGATTTAAAATAATTCTGAACATGAGCTCATCGAAACGATGGATGAAACCTCAAAAGATACTTTAGATCAGACAGTTAAAAAGTTTATCAGAAGTCTGCGTTGTCTGATGAGCCGGCAAAGGCAGAATAAAAGAACATTTTGATCTGGAAAATGTAACAAAAAAGGTGGGCAGTAAATAAGGACAGTGTCTCTTCATACAATATAAAGAGAGGAATCAAATTGTGTCGTCCCATCTCTTAAGTTTAGGATGTTTTCTTTAATCTGTTCACTCTGGTTTCAGGTGTTAACGCTGTAATGTGAATAAATGAATAAATCAGGTTTTTCTTTGCTGTAGAACACATCTTTGACAAGACAGGAGAAGTGAAAATGGCAGCTTTAATTGGCACATCCGACTGTTTTTGTTCCAGATTGGCAGTTTAAGGTTTAAGCCCGATGGAGTAGAAATTGTTTGACATGATGATGAGTTGATGTGAAGGCAGCAGCAGCAGTCAGACTGGGAGCTCAGTCCATTACTGTCGGTTCCATTACTGCTGACAAACTGCAGCTGTCAGGGGAACAAAACACCTCAGAAGCATTCAGTGAGTTTATGGTTCTGACTCCTGGTTTCAGCTCGATGGTCTGGCTGCAACCAGTGTTGCCAACTAGGATGTTGTCAGCAAGGTAGATAGAAAGAAATAGCCTCTTTAGCCAAATAATCACAAATTCAATACCTACCTTATAATTAGTACTAGCCTATATTTGAAGTAAAAAAATAATTCTACAAAGGGAGGGAGAAAGATTGATAAAAGAATTCCCAAAGAAGGCTGGCTTGCCCAGGGCCAGGCCAGCTCTGTCACATCCTGCTGTCTCTCGTACCTACACCGGCCTCCGCACCCTGTCCCTTTTCCCCTTTCTACCTGCCTGTGCACTGTGCGCAGTGCTGCTGCACATGAGGAGAGAACAGAGAGAGAGGGGGCTGCTCCTCTGCTACTGAACAGAAGAGAGAGGTGACTGTTTAGGTGGCCACAGGAGAGAAATAGCTTGCATGCTCGCTGGACAATACTGGCGACATTTTTACAGAAAGTTGCTGTATTTTCTACCGAAAGTGGTCAGATTTGTTGCTAGTCGCTTTTGTGAAAAAAAGTCGCTAAGGGGGTCTGAAAAGTCGCTAAGTTGGCAACACTGGCTGCAACGTGTTGTGTGTGATCTGTTCGGTAAAACAGCGGCTCGCCTTCTTGGTGCCATGCCATTTCTCCGACGCTCCATTGTTCCGACCTCTCGATAATCGGAAAAATTCCCTTTGGTCCTACAGCCCACTAGTCCAACGTCCACCAGCGATATTACGAATCCCACTACGGCCACGCCAAGACCCTAACTGACGGTGGGGACCGCCCATTTCTCCGACCGCTCCATTGTTCCGACCTCTCAATTATCCGAAAAATTCCCTTTGGTCCTACAGCCCACTAGTCCGACGTCCCTTTGTTTAGACAACAATAAACCCTCTGCTCCGACATCCCATTGTTCCGACCATATAGGCTTTGTGGATCACCTCCCATAATCTAAAAGGGTTAGGAGGTTAGGGGGTTAGGGGTTAAGGTTAGGGTTATGGGTTAGGGGTTAGGTGTGTTCAGATCCCAAAAGCCTCCCCACGCGTCCGACGACTACGTGGTTGAAATGGAGACTAACGGTGTGCACGGGCCGCCGCATGTCACTCAGAGTTTCGCCCTCTAAAGACCGCTGTACCCAATAAATAAAAAGTGGTGAATCCTTTGTCTAAAGGAGGGATAGAGAAAAGGAGAGAGGTGAGGTCTTCCTGCTGGAGGAAAGGGATGGTGGGGTGAGAGGGGGGAGAGAGAGGGTTAGGGTTAGGGGGTTAGGGGGTTAGGGTTAGAATAGTGGGCTGCAGGACCAAAGGGGAATTTTTTGGCTTATTGAGAGGTTGGAAAAATGGAGCGTCGGAGAAATGACATGGCACCCTGACGGTGCACAAATGCCCCGAATGGTGACATTGCAGCTTGTTTCGACGCTGCCAGTTGCAGCCATCTTACTCAATACTGGACTAATTTAAAAATTGTTGTTGCCATCAGTCACTTAGACACATTAACATGGGGAAAAAAGGGTCGGAAAATACTGACGTTACCCTTTAAAATCATGGTCATTTCCTCTCCTTTTGACTTCATTAAAACGTGAAGCAATTTCAAAATTGCGTTTGTGCAAAACTGAGCTTTACAAATAAAGTGAAAATCGAACACGAACACAAAAAAAACAGCTTTTTTGTTGAGTTGTTTTGCTGGAAGCAGGAAACACAGCCGCTGTTTTCTCTGATATGTATTTTGGAAGTGATACAGGGAAAAATTATGTGGTGTCAGAAAACTCATTCAATTCAACAGTGAAACAACAACAACAACTGAGCTTTTCAATTCATTGAGGGGAAAAAATGGAGAGGCGCAGGTGTGTGTGTGTATGTGTTTTGACTCTTATTTAGTTTTGTTTTTCTGTTCTGATGCTTTATATGTTTTCATCCACTGCTGAGTCTGACTCAAGGTGATAAACATGGAAATAAAAACCTGCCGTTGTACGTTTTTTAATTTCCTTTCCACGAGCACAGTCTCTTTTCTGTGAGCGGTCACTCACGCTTCTGAAAACCAAGGGCACGTCACAAGATCCCACTAATGGCTAGAAAGCATTTATTATCCACAACTAGAAACTTCTAATGGGATGAGTTTGAAATAAAAAAGTAATTCATGCACGGGGAGATCTTTTCAAGGTTTTTCTCCTTTCAAACTGCCGCCTCGTTCAGCACTCTGTCAATTAAAAAAAAAGTCTCATTAAAAGCTGCAGCGGATAAAAAGTTACTCCCTGATGTTGTGAAAGACAACAACCTGAAAGGATGTTTGCACAGGAAACACACACACACACACACACACACACACACACACACACACACACACAGACACACACACACAGACACACACACACACACACACACACACACACACACACACACACACACATGGTATGAATACACCTATCCTCCTTTATGTGTAGCGCAAGAAGTCAGTCAGACAGACAGACAGACAAACAAACAGTCACACATACAGTCAGACAGACATACAGACAGAGAGACAGACATACAGACAGAGAGACAGACAGTCAGACAGACAGACAGTCAGTCAGACAGACAGACAGACAGTTGATTTCCAGCGACCAGCTGAGCAGCAGCCATTCTGTCTTCCGGCTCCTCTCAGATTATTTTATGGCAATGGTCTCAGCGGGGAGCAGAACTCCTCAGAGCCAAACTGTACCTACTGTGGGATGGAAATCAGTATTCTAACCCAAAGCAAAAATATGATTAATTGTCCAGGCAGGCAGTCCAGGCATGAGGGTAATAAGCCCGACTGGAGGAGTTTCTCTTTTTAAGCTATTCAGCTCTGCTCGCGTATGTGCAAATACATTTTTTAATGTATGCACTACATTAAAAATATCCACAGAAAATTGAATTTGGATAGTTACATGTGTAAGTACCAAACTCGGTGCAGATGAGGCTGAATGAGACCAGGAAGAAAAGAAAAGAGAAAAAAATGTCTGCAGCTCTTTGATACGGTGAACAAATAGCAGCGCTGAAAGCTCCCATTCTTCTCTCTCCTCTTTGGCTTTTAATGCAGAGTCTCAAATGCTAAATTCAGGGAATCTTTTCATTAGTTTTGGGCTCAGACACATGCTGAAATAAATGCACCTTTTTTTTTTTTTTCATAGTAATGTGTGTTAAATATTTCAGAGATTTCCGGCCCTTTTTCACCGAGCGAGACAGAGACGGAGGGAGATGGAGGGCAAGCAGAATGGCGAGCGCTGCTCCGACGTTGGCGTCAAAAAGAAAAGAAAAACGTTGAGGCGAGAAGTCGATCTGCTCTGCTGAATATTTTTCTCATTGTGTAATGAGAGAGTAGATAATGTGTTGGTGTGTTTGGCTGTCAGCGAAGCCGCAGAGCTGCATGTTCGCTGCTGCTGCTGCGAGGCGGGTATAATTGCAGCCTGGAGCGTCCCATGTCATGCCATCCCGTCTCATGCCATCCCGTCTCATGCCGAGGCGTGTCCAACGGTAAGTTCAGCGGGCCAAAATACGAAATCGCGAATTATTTTCCAGATGGAGTCACGGGTAAGTTTGTGACCACGTTTGCAATCAAGGAGGGTCAGTGTATGTTTTGGTCATTCGAGTCGATACATTTCTCTCTCCCTGCCGTCCTCTGACTCTCTGTCTCTACTCGCCACAGACAGCTTCGCCCGAAGAGAGTCAAACCAGCTGAGGAAATAGACTTTCAGTTCACGGCTGTAACGTTACTGTTACATTAACGTTACCGTACAGCACCAAAGTCTGATCCCAGCAAACTTTCTGTTGTTGTCGTTAAGCTTGCTGATCTGGCAGAAAGTCACCGGCGGTTCGGGATCAGAGCATGGGGATCAGACCTCCGGTGCTGGGTCTAATGTTATAATGTTCGCTGCTGCCGCTGCAGCTAGCTAGCAGCTAGCCACCAGCCCTATGACCTGGGTCCCCGGTTCGCTCTATGTTCTGACTCTGGTCCGTCTGCAGAGCTGGCGTTACTCGCTCTAGCTAAGCTGGGAATCAGACCAATCCGCCGCGCTCGTGTTTTATTCATATTTTCTTTTCTTTGCAGAATATGAAAGAAAAAGGCATTTTTTTCATTTCTGTTTTCTAGTGATGTCATTTTTTGTTATATGAAATGAAAATCTAAGCATGTTTAAAATGTTCACATTCCCTGTTGACAAGGAAAATCAAATTTTTTTTTTTTTTTTTTTTAATATCTGTTAATGAAATGAAAATTGAATGACCAAAACATACACTGACCGGATAGAGGGCATGAGACGGGAGGCGAGAGGGCATGAGACGGGAGGAGAGAGGACATGAGACGGGAGGAGAGAGGGCATGAGACGGGGAGGAGAGAGGGCATGAGACGGGAGGCGAGAGGGCATGAGACGGGAGGAGAGAGGACATGAGACGGGAGGCGAGACGGGAGGCGAGACGGGAGGCGAGAGGGCATGAGACGGGAGGCTCCAGGTTGCAGCCATAGAATGAATTTTTTTGTTTGCCTATAATCTGCATTTATTTTATAGACAGACATATATTTTTAAATATTTTATTCATTTCATTCACTGTTTAGTTAAGAAAAAAACACCAAATATATCAAGTATTTCATTCATTAGCATGATAGTCGACACAAACTTTTACTTTGAAAAGTAGAAGATCGGGGAAGCTTTTACTTTGAAAAGTAAGAGAGATATTTTTTTTAAGTATTTTAAAGTGTTTTATTCCAGACGCGAGCTTTTATTTTGAAAAGTAGAAGCTCGGGGACGGCAGCAGGCGGGACGGCATGAGACGGGACGCTCCAGGCTGCAGCCATACGGTCTTGGCTGCTGCTGATGAACTTCCAGTCCTCTTCAGGACAGATTACACCGAAGGAAACTGTGCTGCTGGTGTTTGGTCTTTCTTCCTTTTAGCATCTAAAACATGCCTTGTGTTCTCTAACAGGTGAATAAAGGCCCTGACACACCAACCCGATTATCGGCCGTCGGACAGTCTGGCGAGGTCAGTGACTCGAGTCTGTTTGGTGTGTTCGTGCCGTCATCACTCGGATGAGCCGTCGGCTTTAATTTCTCGCTTAAAATGTTTTCAGAAACACGTTTCGGTGAACTATCTTATGAAAATACGAGATCGTATTCCCGAATGAGCCACCATTGTGGTCGGCTTTGAAATTCGAGAGAAGCCAGACCCACGTGACGCATTCGTCATTTCCGGTTTTCATTTTTTGGGGCGACAATACAGATTAGCGCCGCCTGCTGTTATGGAGACGTATTACGTCTCGTGCACATGCAGAACGTGGGAACATAGAGCCTAATTTTCAGTGAAAAAAGAAATAGAAATGCGGGAACACAGGCACGCTCCCCTCTGAAACATCCGTCAGCTCACGGTGCTCCGTACCCGGCTCACAGTCACATTTGAACTGTAAAGACCGCTGAACTGAACGGTCATGTGAGCGGCCGGTGGTCGCTGTAATTTCCTAGGATACCATACGAATTGTTGTGCATACGTTTTCGCATGATATCATACGAACCCTTGCATGAGAATGCGTTGGAAGGGTATCATGAGTCTGTAGTAATAATGGAGAAAAATGCTACACTGTAAAGTGTTGGTAGAACCATTACAAGGATGTATTTTTGTATTTTAGAGTAAAATGTAATTTCTCTGCATATTTATGAAAGGGAAAAGTCTCTGTGTTTGTGTGTGTGTGTGTGTGTGTGTGTGTGTGTGAGGTGGAAGCACTTGGATAACAGCCATTGAGCCGGTTACCTGGCGCAGTGCTGGATTATTCACACATTCGACCTCCAACCTAGAACAACAACAAACAGCTCAGCGCTCGCCACTCTCTCTGCCCGGCGCCCGGGAAATTGGACGATTACGGGTCAGGACACCGACGGTTCGCCGTTAACGTTCATCTCACATCTCCATCAACGTCAGAAATAGACTCCCACCGTCTCAGCAATTCCTCCCATATCGGGAATATTTTGACATTTCCATCTCACTTTCATTCTGTCTTTTTTTTTAGATTAATGTATTTTTGTATTACACACAGTACAGAGTGACAGGCGAGGGAGACGAGAGGGATGAGACCACCTGAAAGGGGAAGAAAAATAACAGCTTCATGTTTACTTTCATCGGTGTAGATATATTTCTATATTCTAGATGTTATTTTCAGTATAGTTAGCTAAGCTTTGATTACCTTATAAGTTCAGGAATGTGTAGGGGAAGGTTTTTGCGTGTGTGTTCTTATCCTACAGCTCAGAATAAGTGGCACCAGACCGTTAGTAAAACAGAACTGTGTGTGTGTGTGTGTGTGTGTGTGTGTGTGTGTGTGTGTGTGTGTGTGTGTGTTGTTATTTATTTCAGGGGCCACCGGAGTTTTGGGACCTTCAGTCAAAATAGACATGACCCTCCCTTCACCAGCAATACATTTTAGATGATGGAAAAAAGGGATGACCCTCCACAACTATTTATTGATGCCTTCTGTACTGGTATGCACTTGGCAAAGATATACAGATAGCCACTGTTTTTTTACAGCCATGACATATGTAATTAAACCTCTGCATTCTCATCTGATACACCCCACTCCTCTGTTATGGTGGGGGGGCCATTTCAGTAGATTTACTCACTAACACTGCATAACACAAGCATGGAAACTAAATGCACAATTCCTGCATTACTGCATTACTTCAAATACTAAGTTACTCCTCTAGTAAACTAGTATTCACATGAAATAAAACAATAAAACATAGACCATTCAGCAAAGCACACTGGGTAATTCAACACTGGTTGCTATGGACTCGTCACTAGGTTTCTGCAGTCATTGTATATTTTAGCATATAGGTAAAGCTGCTGAAGCTGAACATTATCCAAAACTCCATTTCTCAGATGAGCATCAATTTGGGAGCCTGCATGCTACCACTCCTTCCTTCTCAAATGCCTTGAAAAGGCTGTCGTTTATATGTATATATATATATATCTCACCGGGACCAAAAGGATATTTGAGTCGGGTATGGCTGCAGCCTGGAGACCTCCCGTCTCATGCCCTCCCGGCTTGATGCAGTGCACAAGCTTTGACTTTTCAAAATAAAAGCTTGCGTCTGGTCCGCTCTGTTTTCGTACGGTGTTTTGGATGTTTTTGAACTAAACAGTACGGCAATCATACTAATGAATACAATTATTTTTTCATCAGATGTCTTAGTTACAACACGATGGAGCTAGCAAAGCAAGTTTTGTGTTTATATGTGCGAGCGGGATTTATTCAGTTTGTGAAATCCCACGGTCCCTAAAGCTACAGGTCTGGCTGACTAAACAGGGAGGGACCCATCTGCTAGCGATAGGGGCCAAGACTGAGAGCTACATGGAGCTACATGGATAAATATGCACCAAACAAGCCACTTTGAAATGTTGCTGTTCTCACGAATACAAACGTTGGGTGACCCTCCCCCCTAGACTAAAAAACATTGGATGACCCTCCCATCAACAAAGAATAAAAAGACATGACCCTCCACTATTTTCCTCCGGTGGTCCATTCCATAAATACCGAACGGTCCCTAAGGAGCTGTGCTTTGTCCCCATCAAAAAAAGAAATAAATGAAAAAATATATAATACATTTTATTTTATTTTTTACCTAGACTGGGTAAACCAGCCTGATCTGCCGGTGATTTGATTTCTCCCTGCAGCTCAGGCTGGAAACCTGTACATTTCTCTCTCCTGCTTCGGGGACCAATCACAAGCTGGCTTATCCACCTGGCGCGCCATTGGCGGGTTGAACACGATGACGATAGAGAAGCGACCAAGCAGCTTCTTGTTAACATTCAACATGGCGGCCACCGAAGCCCAGCAACCCGTTGATGCCGCTGTCGCTGCTACGTCACCCGGACCGTTGGTCTGATTGGTTGAAGGACTATCCACTTGTGCCCAGAGTCATTTGAACTACGCCCGTTGATCACGCCTCTTGTGCAGTAGAAAACACAGAGCAGACACCCCAGACTGGTGATAGCCAGACTATTGTTTACCTACAATGACCCTAATACGCCCATGTAGTATTCTGTAGTATTCTTCTAACTGACTTCGAAGCCCAGCTCATTTCCAGTATTTTTCCCAATCCCCATTTTTTTGAGTATTTTGAGCTCCTTTTCAGTCCCTCCAGAAAAACGTGATTGTGTGATCGCATAATTCAATGCATAATCAGCCAAAGTCAGCATATTTATGCGGAGGGGGAGGGGGGCATAAATTGCCGATTTCCACGCAAAATACGCGGGGCTTGCATGATTTCATAATTCCCGCATTTTCGTTGCAAAAAGTCTCATATATCTTATCAGAAAGATGAAAAATGTCGCGTTTACTTCACACAAGAGCAGCCGTTTTCCCCTGCTGCCATGAGGATGTTAAGAAGTGACGTAGTTACGTGACGTGAACGTCATCTAAAAGCTGTAAACCCCGCGATGAAGCCACGATGACGCTACAGTTCTCGCAATTTCATCGCATAACATTGCATAAATATCCTGCATATTCCATCACATTTTTTAAGAAAACGTGACACATAATCAAGGATTTTAGCCCGCAACAATCACAAAAAAACTCATTCACTCAACATTTTTCTGGAAGGACTGCCTTTTAAGGAAAAGATCCGATTCCTTTTTCCACTTCTGGTAGCTAACAGTACACGAGAGCAGCAGTCCTCCGTCCAACAGTTGGCTGCAAACGCTCGCCGTCTTAAAGCACTGTTAGTCTTGTTTCCAACTGTTCAGTTAAAGATGACATAAAAGTTTATTCATACAGTAGCAAAATGGATGTGTGTGAATGAAGCAAAGGTTAAGTAGGGTTTCTGCGGTGTCTGTAAACTCAAAGTCTGCGAGCCGAGCACAAAGTCAAACTTCAGCAGGCGTACAACCGCTGAGATCAAAGCGACGAAGACTTTCTCTGACGTCGACCTGGAAGTGCTCAGAGAACATCGACATCAAATGAAAAGCGGGAAGAAATCAGAGAGGAAAAAGCCTCAAAGTACATCCATCGCTCAACACCTCCCCCACAGCACACACACACCCACACACACACACACACACACACACACACACACACACACACACACACAGACACACACACACACACACACACACAGACACAGAGACACAGACCCACAGACACACACACACACACACACAAACACACACACACTGGGAGGGTCAAGGTGTGTGTCTCTCCATCTTAACTCACCATAATTTTTGAAAAAATCTTTTCTTGGAGGTTAGGTATTTACCTTGCAGTATAAGAATATCAATAATTTCGTGCACACCCAAATCATTTTCCACTCAATCCGTTGCCTTTTAAGGTACTAACTACCAAGGGTTAGGGTTAACTTCATGAGATCAAGGCGGCCGCAGGTTTGAGAGCCAGGCAGCGCAGTGGATTTTTCACCGACTGCAAGACCCAGGGGGCATGCTGGGAAACGCCTGCCTCTCAGCTGATCTAACAGCTGATTGGTTCCGAATCGACTCAACATGATGACGTTTTATATAAACTTTTTATTGATTTTGAATTGGAGGGATTATAACTGCTCTTTGACTGATTTAAAGGCTTATTCTGTACAGAACACATATGTGGCTGATTGTTACGTTTAGAAGTCAGAGAGACTAAATCTGTTCAGATTACAGATCATCTACAGTCTGTTTATTAACATCAGCAACAAATCGCATGTAGAGCATTTTGACAACTGCTCAGTCATAATAAAAACAACTGGAGACTGTGTACAAGCTGATATATGGGTCTGATAACATTTTAATAAATTGGAATCGGACCTAACAGGATGTGTTTCTGTGACTTCCTGTTGAGCCTGAAGGCAGCTTGAATTGGCTGTAAACTGTCCGACTTTACCGCGGCTTTTTGTCACCGCCCCCCGCTGCTGCTGCCTGCTCTCGTCCACTTTACAGGCGAGGCGCATTTCATCTCGAACAAGCCTCTTATCTGCAACATGCCAAGTAGAATGTGCGGTCTCCAGTCAGCGATTGGTCCAGCTAGGTTCGATCATAGACAGTGATGGCTGAGATTAATGTGATGCTGCACAGCCTCCAACTGAGCTTGAAGACGTAGATGTGACGTGAGCAACCTGTCTGAAAGTTGGAAGTCTTCTGGTAGCTGTGCCAAGAGAAATCTGTTTGTTCGTGAATGTTATTTCATATGAATTTACTTGCCACATAACAGACTCTCTATGGGCTTCTCCCTTGACTGTATGCCTCCACGTCCCCCCCCGATTGCCTGAGAGCTTCTCCTGTACTATACGGTAATTTCTCTACTGTGCGACAGTAAGTCTCGTGGTTATGACACAATTGACACACTATTTTTACAAAAACAGCTGCTACGGGGGCCATAACGTGAGGTACAAGGTAATGGAGCCTTTTATACATTGTCGTGTTTCTTTAGAAATAAACAACGGACAAATAGAGTCTTTAAACGCTTCAGATGTAAAGGTATTCTCTGTCAAAGTGACGTCAGAATGAATGGCAGTCAATGGGATGGTAACGGGACGCTAACGGGAGGTGATGGCTTGTTAGCTTAAGGATCTCCCCATAGGAGGTACGCTTTCATGTTAGACACTAGTTTTAGGGCTACTAGTTTTCTTGTGTTTTGTTTTAAAGTAGGACTAATTAGTAAGGTTTTGTTTCTATACTTGTTTTAGTTTAGTGGTTTAACTCTTATTTCTAAAGAGTCCTCTTCATATTATATATTTTGTTGTTTTAACCAGCATCCACAGGCCCTTTCTTTCCTTTGTAGTTTGTGCACCTGTGATTCTGTTAAAGGTGCAGTAGGTAAGATTTATAAAATTAACTTTTTGTCATATTTGCAATGTTCCAGTAGAACTACATGAAGCAGGTCATTTAGCCGGCTCCTCTGGCTCCACCTACAGCCTGTAGGGAGATTTGCAAAAATCCTTATCCACCTGGCGCGCCATTGGCGGGTTGAACACGATGACGATAGAGAAGCGACCAAGCAGCTTCTTGTTTACATTCAACATGGCGGCCACCGAAGCGCAGCAACCCGTTGATGCCACTGTCGCTGCTACGTCACCCGGACCGTTGGTCTGATTGGTTGAAGGACTATCCACCGTTCCCTGTTCAGATGCACCAATCAGGGCCGGGGGGGTGTCTAACTGTGTGTCAATCACTGCTCATGCACACACATTCATTCTCCCTTGTGGGGGGAGGGGTTTAAGAGACCGTTTGGGGCTTTAGCAGAAAGAGGGGATGGACTGAGAAGTTCTTGATGTTCACATTTTTTGGCTAAGTCCTGGATCTTCACAATACTACCTACAGCACCTTTAATCCATGCAACTCTTATGTTAATAAATACCTTTAATTCACCAAAAACAGGTTTGATGTTGCTTCCCTTTACCCTAATAAGCTGGGTTGTAACACAGGCACACTGAACATGGTCACAAGCTAAGATTTATACCTTAACATTGATATACAACAAATACTGTTTTTATTATTATTCATTTATTTATTTATTTTAATTGTGGGAGTAACCGGTTCACCCGGAGTAAACCTACACAATTGTTTGAGGAAACCAGATCACCTGGAATAAACCCAAACAATTGTTTAAGGAAACCAGATCACCCGGATTATACCCACACAAACACCCTTTCATGCTGTGCCAGTGATTGGAAATGGTGGTTGCGGTTGTCGGAAATAGTGAGAGGACCTCACCTTTTAATGTCTCTCCTGCAGAATCTTGATGAGCTATTTGTAGTGTTAACCTCATCAGAGATGGGTGGTAAGCGTACATGCTTTGATGTATTTTTAGACCTCTGCTTGACTGTACTAGCCGATAGCTGCATGTGTGGTAAGGTCTTCTTAGCTGGCAGGGCGTTTGGTGGAACTGATGTGAGGACACTGCCTTTTAAGGTGTCTCTCTGCTGAATCTTTAACTGGGTGGGTGGCACGAGTACATGCTCTGGTGTTTGCTCAGACCCCTCCACGCCTGGCAGGGTGTTTGGTGGAACTGGTGTCAGGACACTGCCCTTTAATGTGTGTATCTGCTGAATCTTGAGCACACGCCCATATTTGGACATAGTCTGGTCCAAATATGCAGTCTGGGAAGAGCTTTGGTTAAGGGCAGTGCCACCTCTGATGAGGGGCGGGTGTGGTTTGAATTGACTTTCTGTGAGCTGCACTGTCTCTGAGATGGGTGGGAAATGTCCTTGTTTTGAAGTGGGTTCAGTCCCCTGCTTGACGGCACCATCAGATTGCTGCATGTTTGCTAAGCTGTTTGTGTCATTAGTGCAACCTGTAGTTTGCGTGGTGTTTGGTGGACATGGTGTTGATGTATTTTTAGAGCCCTGGTGGACCTCACTAAAAAACAATTGGGTTTCCCTTTTTATTAAGTCAAGTCCTGGTTTAATCTTCATCATCCGTCTATATAAGCGATTCATTTGATCATCTGTTAGTTTGGCTCTAGGCTTCTTAGGTCTGAGTACCTCGTCTATTCTGCTATAGAGGTCTTTAAAGCTGGGTATCAGTGGTTCTGACGGTGATGGCGTTGGAGACACTGGGCATGCCAGTTGAAAGTTGCTTGTCTTCACTGTGCCTGGTCTGCCTGTCTCCTCCTGGTCAGCATTCTCCTCAAGGCTGATTTGCGAAGCACCCCATTGGTCTTTCCCAAAGAGGCCTATGTAGGTGCCTGTGTTTTCCCATAGACAGACATTGCAGTTCCCTGCGGTAATTAACTTTTCACAAGTTGGGTTACACTGAACACTCACCACCCCTGTGATGTGAGATTGCCAGGAGCGCAACAGAGGAGGTGGACACAATGACACGCGCCACCCATTTATATCCTCAAATAGCCCATTGTTTGCCTGTTTTTTAAACCCAAATGCCTGAATGTCCCACTGGTAAATCTTTCCAGTAGTATCCCCAGTCAGTAATATCTGTTCGTTGGGATCAGTTGACATGGTGGTAATGACTGCTCCTTCATCTTTCACTGCCCTGAACTTTCCAATCAAACCTCCCTTTGCTAATAACAGACCAGGCATATATGTTGCCATCTGAAGACGTCAGCAGTGTGGCTGTGTCAACACTGACCTCCCTGGTCTTCAGACATTTGATAAGAGGTGTGTTAATCACAGCAGTCTCATTCACATTCAGAGATTTACTATGTAGCGGTATATGCCCAGTGCCTCTGACATGCTTTGGACTCTTGTCACCAGGCAGACTCCCTGTCTGGCCTTGAGTTTTTTTGTCTGCCATGTTTGTTCGAGGGCTCTTACTGCCATTGAGCCAGTAGAGAACCTCGCCAGCGTCGGCCTCCCAGATAACAATATTCCCATTGCTGGAGGCAGTAATCAGTGTATTTTCATGGACATCCATTGAGGAAATGTCATCTAAATAATCATGCTTCAAAAATCTGTTGTCATATCCATGTATGTCCAGGTCATAAATGATCTTGGAGTTCCTTCCCGACACAAACACCCTATCGTCTACGCAGACGATACCTGTCACCTCACTTTGTACGATAACTGGAAGAATGGCAAGCTCTGTACCGTTGTTGAAGTTCCAAAGTTTAACTTTTCCATCCTGGGAAATTGTGATCAGTCTGCGCTTTAGTCCATCAAATGAAATAGCAATGTGCCCCACATGCTGATCTGGGGTGACCTTGAACTGCATGACTGCCGTTCCTGTTAAGATATCCCACACTGTCACCACGCCATTTTGGCAAACAGAGACAACCTGTTTGAAAATGTTGTGATAGAGAGCACAGCACAGGGGCTTGTCATGCGATGTTAATGTATCTTTAAACACATCTGTTCCTCTTCCAAGATATTTGCCAATATCTGTGTTAGCTAGGACTAACTCATTGTTGTGTGTGTTGTAACACACACTGGAGATAGGGCTCTGCATCATTTCTTTAATCTTGAAGCTTTGCAAACAGATCATTGCATCCTCGGACCAAACACGTACATGGTGGTCCTGTGATAAACTGACGAAAACTTTTTCCTTGGGATTTAACATTAGGTGGGTGATGGGTTTGACATGTCCCTTTAATTCCTGGATGCATGACAGTGCTTTGTGGGGAAACCACACCCTCAGTAGGGCGTCCGTCCCACCGGTCAGCAGATACCCAGAGGAAGTGGAGTATTCTACACAGGTGAAGAACTCCATATGTCCTCTGCTCTCAAAGACTTTTGTAGTCAATTTGGTTGTGGATGTCTTGGGTAGAGAAGCGAGGACCATTTTCTTGGATGAACTACCACAGATGGCAAATGAGCTAAGTGACGGAAAGTATCGAATCTGACTGCAAATGTCATGAAAGATGTTGACCTTCACACATAGGAAGTCTTTAGAGGTGTTTTTTAACAGGGTTGAAACATAAACAGTTGGATAATCCCGTAGAGAGATTTTCTCGTACACAGCTTTGGAGAAGAGGCCGTTTTCATGTACATTGTAGGAGATGAACACAGACAAAAAACCTTTTACATCGCCAAAGGAAAACACTGCTTTAGTGCCATTGGACCAGTAGTTCATGGTATTCACTATGTTGTCCTCTACTATTAAAGAGTGGCTGGTTGAAAACAACTTAGGGAATTCATTGCAACGATAGAACATTAGTTCCCTGTCAGAAGTGGAGATAGCCAGGTGTTTTGAGTTCTCTGATGTAGACCATGTCATTAACATGCATTTTCTTGTTGTGCGAAAAAGGAAGTGTGTTTTCCTTTTTGTATAATTGAACTGGGATATGGGGTGTCAAAGCTGTCAGGCCAGAAGTTGAGGATACCATTCGAGCTGATGGAGAGGTATTGACCTTTTTGGTAAACGCTGGTTTGTCCTAATAAAACCTCAGAACCATGATCAGGTTCCCTGTCATTCTCGAAGGGACGGTGAATCAGACGAACAATCGCCTTATGGTAATCCACAGATATCATTTTGATCGGTTTGGGAAAGCTTTGATTTTATAAAATCCATGCTTTGTGATGCCTTGTTTTTATTGACCAGATAGTCCGTTAACTCACCAAGGTCCACACCACCATCTCCATTTGTGTCAATCTTCATGTGGAGGGCAATGAGATCTTCTTCATCCATAGTAGGGAATAACTCCTTCATTGCCTCACAGAATTCCTCAATGTCCAATCCTCCACCTCCATCCGCATCAGCCTCACGAAATAGCCTTACAATCTCTTGCAGATTTTCAGCAGTAAACATTTTGTCCGTCTTTGTAAGTTCACTTCTGGTATCCATTGTAGCCTTCTCAGTTAGGTCCTCCTCTGTGTCTGTGTGTCCTTCTATTACTATATATAATATGTGAATTAACCAGTTAAATAGTGTTGCTTAAGAATGAAAGTGTCAACCCTTAAGATGTCAATCCTGGTTTAGTTAAAATTTCTATTTGAGTGAAAACAATGGCATTGTGCTGAGAGTTTAGCTGTCTGGAGCAATACATATAATTCTATTACTATGTTCCGGAGTGTTGAATTGTGTGCAACGTTCCGTTTCAACGTTCCGTTTCAACGTTCCGTTTCAACGTTCCGTTTCAACGTTCCGTTTCAGTTTCAACGTTCCGTTTCAACGTTCCGTTTCTGTGTTCCAAAACGTTCAATGGATCTAAGATAGTGACCCTAAGAAAAGATCAAAGCATCCTTCACATGAAAGCCAATGATGATGTCATAGTTTGTTATGAAGTGAATCATTTTTTGTTGTTGTTGAAAAAAACTTTATTCAACAACAATTTATAACAAACAAATACAGATATCAGTAATTGACAAGACAACTTCTCATCTCATTGCATTTCTACAAGCAATTAACAATTCAACATTCACAGATTTAAATCGTAATTCATCTGCAGAAACTATTTTATTTCCCTTTACAAACCAAGCCATTTTTGAGCGTTTTTCTTTGCTCATGTCACATTATTATTCACTGTGAGCACATTTTTCACTCTATCTGCAAGTCTGGTATCTACAAATTAACAAACACAACCATGGCCAGAGGGGGAATAGCTCCTGAATGTCTGTTGAGCTGTATAACATGAAACATAAAAAAGTATAAACGTAAGTTACATTTATTTGATAATTTTTTATTTTTTTTTTAATACAAAAACAATTGAATCAGATAACAAAACATCTCCCTAAGGGAACACATGTATATACAATACAGGAAAAAAATTATTTTGGCTGTACATCATTCACACAAAGAATTATTTACATTTGTACATACTTAACCCCAGTGGTGGACGGTAACTTACTCCAGTACTTAAAAGACAATTCCGGCGCAAAACGAACCTAGGGGTTAATAACAGATGTGTACCCACTCTGTCGCTCTCTGGGACATGTTTTCATGCTAATCGAATGTGTTTTTAGCTTGAAAGACGCTAGCGCGGACCGCCGATTAGCTTAGAACGCTAGTATTCGGGGCACAGGGAACGTAAAAACAAATCGCTATGAAATAATCGCACTCTGCATAACTTGTCTAGTGTATTTACTCAGTGGATAACTGTCCATCTGGTCCCTCCAGTCTGGGTCGCCAAGTTTCAAGTACAGCCCTGTTTATCAGAGAGGGGAAATCTTCAGACTGTACAGAACACTGCGTCTCTTAGGGCGTCGCGACGCAACAGGTCCCACTGCGTGCAACCCAGACACTCCTGTTGGGTCGCCATAGCTTCACAATGTCCGCAGGTACACCACCAGTTTCCCCAAGTACGAGGCTGTGTTGCGGCATTGACTACCGGTAGCTCTCTCTCTCTCTCTCTCTCGTAGCCCTTAGCTCCCGCAGCTCTTCGTTCAATAAACTGTCTGTACACTTACAAAGTTCTCAATGCTTCGGTTAACATTTAGGGACCCTCGTTATGCTACCGTTGAAGTTTGGTGATATTTTGAGCCTTTTTAGTGGTATAAATAGCGATTTGTTTTTACTTTCCCTGTGCCCAGAATACTAGCGTTCTAAGCTAATCGGCGGTCCGCGCTAGCGTCTTTCAAGCTAAAAACTCATTTGATTAGCATGAAAACATGTCCCAGAGAGCGACAGAGTGGGTATCAGGGCCGGGGGGGGGTGTCTAGCTGTTCAGATGCACCAATCAGGGCTAGGGGGAGTGTCTAACTGATTGTCAATCACTGCTCATGCACACGCATTCATTCTCCCTTGTGTGGGGAAGGGCTTAGGAGACCGTTTTGGGCTTTAGCAGAAAGGGGGGGAGGGACTGAGAAGTTGTCGATGTTAAAATTCTTTGGCTAAGTCCTGGATCTTCACAATCCTACCTATGGCACCTTTAAGTCCAAATGTTTTTTATCTGTTATTTTACTACATTTTCCTGATGATACTTACAGACTTTTACTTAAGTACCAGATTAAATGCAGGAGTTTTACTGTAACAGAGTATTTTTACATACTGGCATAAGTACGTTTAATGAAGTAAATGATCTGAATACTTCTTCCATCACTGTTTACCACTAGGTTGTGCTGTGTTTTGGTGCTGAGGCTTGCAGTCTCTGTCGCGGATTGGATGAATTTTCATCACATGGCTATGCATGACAGTCTGTCAGCTGTCATGGCTGCCGCCTTGATCATGCAAATGGATGATTTTTTATTTTTTTTACATAATGGCCGCGCATTTTACCGAGACATTCAACAATTAGTTTTTTTCACCTTCTTTCTAGGTGGTTTGTCTTTGACGTTCTTTTAAACAAAACAGGCTTTTTTCAAACCCGCCGGTGGGTTTTGGGGCTAGGAGGGTTAAAGCATGGTTTATATTTATGAATATATATATATATATATATATATATATATATATATATATGTTAGTCAATATATTGAACAGTACCTGAAGTAATGCTGTCAGATGACATATACAGTATTATACAGAAGAAAAG
>NC_135864.1:1945732-1983232 GCF_031162955.1 Sander vitreus
ATTGTATGTGAGAGTATAGTTGGGTATGTGAGAGTATAGTAGTGTATGTAGAGAGTATAGTAGTGTATGTGAGAGTATAGTAGTGTGTGTGAGAGAGTATAGTAGTGTATGTGAGAGTATAGTAGTGTGTGTGAGAGAGTATAGTAGTGTATGTGAGAGTATAGTAGTGTGTGTGAGAGAGTATAGTAGTTTGTGTGAGAGTATAGTAGTGTATGTGAGAGAGTATAGTAGTGTATGTGAGAGAGTATAGTAGTGTATGTGAGAGAGTATAGTAGTGTATGTGAGAGTATAGTAGTGTATGTGAGAGACTATAGTAGTGTATGTGAGAGTATAGTTGGGTATGTGTGAGAGTATAGTAGTGTATGTGAGAGAGTATAGTAGTGTATGTGAGAGAGTATAGTAGTGTATGTGAGAGTATAGTAGTGTATGTGAGAGTATAGTAGTGTATGTGAGAGTATAGTTGGGTATGTGTGAGAGTATAGTAGTGTATGTGAGAGAGTATAGTAGTGTGTGTGAGAGAGTATAGTAGTGTATGTGAGAGAGTATAGTAGTGTATGTGAGAGAGTATAGTAGTTTGTGTGAGAGAGTATAGTAGTGTATGTGAGAGAGAATATAGCTGAAAAGGAAGTTGGTTTGATCAATCAGGAAGACAGTTTAAATCCTCACGTCCTCATTGGCTAAAGGGGCCATTTTAAATGATCATTATCTGGTGGGCTTGCTGCTTTGAAAGTACAGCTAGTACCACCTCAGAGGACCAAGGAACATTTAAATCAAGCAGCAGAAACTTTAAGGACAAAAACAACCTTGTTGGACGAAAAAATGTATTCTTATCTTATTTAGTTTCTTTTTCAAGGTCAGTTTTTGTTTGTGGAAGTAAATGGTAATGAGGAAAACATTGCTATCTTTTTCACCGATACTGTGTGTTCAGAGAATTGTTAAACTGACAATTTGGGACGTGACAGTGTTATTTTGGAAAGATTAATTTCTGAGCTCAATGGTTATACTCGGACAATCTCTTTCTTGCTCTCCATTAAACAGCAGTTTGAAGAGGATGACAATCAGGGAAGCTTTGGTGTAGAGCTGAAGATCTTTCTCCGAACCCGACGGGACCCGACGGGACCCGACGGGACCCGACGGGACCTTCATTTCTATCATTTTACATGGGCTCGCGCTCCAGGTTGCGCGCGGCAATGCAGAGGCAATGCATAACATTTTAGTCGGGAGTGACAACGCTGAAATGAATAAAGACCCCCCCCCCCCAGTACATTTTGAGACTTCAAACAATGTTGTTGTTCCAGAAAAAAGACTTTATTTTCAGTATTATTATTAATATATTATATTTATTTTTTAACAGTTATGAACAGATTTCTAGAAACTGTAGACCCACTGGCCGATGACGGTAACCATGGCATTCCTTTATTTTTTGAGCCTGGTGAACTCCATCAGTGAGCAAGTTCATTAGTGTCAAGACAGTTAATAAAGGCTAATAAAAGGCCAGTGACAATTTCTGCTTCACAGTGTTGAACAATAAAATAAAATAACAAAATGGTTTCCTTTTGAGTCAAATGATTATTCCATTTTCAATTGTTTAAACAAGACATTAATAATGTATTAGGAAATGGTGAGTTGTTGACAACGATGCCTCATCAGTTTAGTTCAACAGGCAACAGATTTTAATAACGTATGTTCAGGAGTTCTCGGAAGTCATTCCTGACCAAATCCCTGAGTGTTTTTTAATGCAAAATCCATAGTTTCCTTGAAGTCCTCCAATCTTTTCAGGACTGGCAACCAGGCAGTTAATGCATGTGTTTGCGGTGGTAAATGACGGCCTTGTCTGAGGGGCAGCTCATGGAGAAAATCCACTGAAGGTCGTTGGGAGAAGCCCATTTGCTCCCGTCGCAAAGGCCAGGATACCCCCCCCCCCAAGTTGCAAGGGTCCCTCTTGCTCTGAAAAAGAAATCCACCAAAGAACACCAAAAAAGACATTAAACCTAGCATGTTTTAAAAAGGAGGGAAAGACAAAGACAGACAGAAGGGCATATGAAAAGATTTTTGTTCCATAACTAGCAATAATACTTACCCTCAACATCCAGCAGGTAGTCCCTCCAAAATGCAGCCGAACATTCCTCTGGCCTTCTTTTGTTGCTGCCCCACTGCAAGAGCTGTTCTAGTCCATCAGCTGTAAGTGGGGGATGGCTCGGGACAAACCAGCGGTCTGAAAGCATCTGGGTGCATTCTTATTGCATCAAGAACACCAAGGGTCTTCATCCCATCCCTGAATCTGTAAAAATGTATCATGAGAAGATATAAATATCTGTTTTCAAATGGGATAAATGAAAGGGATGACTTACAAGAGACTCAAACTCACTGGCCTTGGCTCAGTTTCTGTGAAGAACACAACAAATAACTTATTTTCAATGACTGCGCACGGTACACATAACTATTACAAATGTGAGGTGTTCGGGTCTACTGGACCAGAGTGTAATTATTACAATGTAATAATTATAGGTGCTATGAAACTTAACTGTGTCCTCCTCCTAATTGGGCCTGCTGTGTGTGTGTGTGTGTGTGTGTGTGTGTGTGTCTGTGCGTCTCTTTGTGTGTCTGTTCGTCTGTATGTGTGCATGTCTGAGTGTAGGTGCTATGAAACTGTTTTTTACCTTTTTTATAACAGAATTTCCTTGTTTACTCACAAAAAACAAATATGATCATATGATCTCACAGGAGTAAATGGCAAATATGAACCATAAATGATGTATATATCATTGGTAATTGAGCTAAAGTAAACCTCTGTTAAGTATTTTTACATATATTGTTACGACTGTATTGATTTAAAAGCCTAATAATGTGGTGGGTCCACCAGACCCGGGAACATCGGCTGTGTAACTAAAATATGAACACCTTAGAAGGGTTTATTATGTTTGCTAAAAAATGCAGTTACACAAACCTTTGAAGTGCTCCACTGACTCGATGACCCACCTGAAACATGATGATTACTCCACCAAGAGACCTTTGTCTTCTACGCGTTTCAAAGTCCTTAGACACCCAGCATTGGCCAGATAATCTGTAATAATCATTGTATCGTATGAACAACACAATATTAGATATATTAAACAAACTGTTCTTTCCTGGAGGCCAGGCCTGGATGTGATGATGACATTAGGTGATGCATGAATATATATGAATGACATCTTTTGTTTAACTCCTTCAGTCCCAGTAGTATTACTAGTAATACTGAGCACTGACCGCCTGGTGGAAACATTCATATGAAAGTCAGAAACTAATCAAACAAACTAAAGTGCAGATACCAGAAATATAAAAACAAATATGTGGCTTTACCACATTTAGTAGTATTTAGATTATTATTCACTGTAATAAACATATGTAAACATGTGGATTGCACTTTTTAATATTGATAACAATACTAATAATACATTTTATTTATATAGCACTTTTCATGGTACTCAAAGACACACACAGATAGGCTAAACATCGTCACCCAGTCAGATGATTGCAACTCAGCTAGCTAGCCAGCCGATGCTAGAGCTTTCTCATTTAACGCTATCTTTGCTGTCTACTCTGATGTCTCCTTACCCAAAGATAGGCGAAATCCAATAAATGCAGAACTACACTGTAATAAGCTGCGCATTGAATAGCATATTACAATGTGTTTGAAATGGAATAACAGGAGCTCAGCAATGGGTACTATAACTACCAATATGCTTCCATAACTGCTGCTGCTATCTTTTTCTCCTAGTCAAAGTCAAATGTATTTGTACAGTTAGATATCATATACTGTGGTTAATCAAAGGGCTTGACAGATACTGTGTCCTCTCTCATGTAACAGCAGATTTAATTCTGAAACCTGATTTCTGAAATTATTTCACACAGCTTGCTCAAACTTGCTTGATCATATTAACTAGCACTAGTGGAGATATTGCAGAGTTTTCAATGGAAAATGGCTAGCCTGTGTTGTATGTGGGTAGCAACCATAGACTGTTAATATATACAGTCTATGGTAGCAACTAGCTAGCGGCGCTAACGTCACGACCACGCTAACATGAATTTGGGGGGACACTACAGATAGGATGACGTCAATAAAAAAGGGTTCTTGACTATTTTTTATCAACTAACCTCTTCCTGGATTTGGACGACGATCCACCGAAACGCTGTCTCGTCTGGTAACGGGGTCCTCCGTGTTCCAGTGAGCTAGCTAGAAGTAGCAGCGCTAGTGCTGGAGCCAGGTCTGACTGGATTTGCAGTTCCATCCCTGAATAATCTCCGCATCTCCGAATCAGAGCTCTGTTGGACTTGATTTAATTGTCGAGACATTGTTGACAATAGCTCACCATTTCCTAAAATATTATTTAGAAGACCCACAGCTTCAGTTAGCCTCTCTCTGTCCATTACAGCGCCACTTCAGCCAAACTGGTATAATGACAGTGCAGGATTTTGACCGTCAAATACCGCTTCTTCTTTGTCAACCAATCAGGAGCTGAGTAATCAAACTCCCTTCTGTTTCAATCAAACTCTCACACACACACACACACACACACACACACACACACACACACACACACACACACACACACACACACACACACACACACACACACTACTATTCTCTCACACATACACTACTTTATTCTCTCACATAAACAACTATATACTCTCTCACATACACTACTATACTCTCTCACATACAATGCTATACTCTCTCACATACACTACTATACTCTCTCACATACACGACTATACTCTCTCACATACACTACTATACTCTCTCACATATACTACTATACTCTCTCACATACACTCCTATACTCTCTCACATATACTACTATACTCTCTCACATACACTACTATACTCTCTCACATACAATGCTATACTCTCTCACATACACGACTATACCCTCTCATACATACATGTAGAAGGATTATAATAGTGTGTGTGTATGAGTAGGCTATAGTGGTGTATATGCAAGATTATGATAGTGTATGTAAGACAGAAGTATGAATTACTATAAAAATAAGTTATTTGTTTTAACTTAAAGTATGAAGTTAAACCAAGTAATAGAAAGTTAAATCAACTAAAAGAACAACTAGAACACAACTAGAACACTGTAGTTACATCAACCTCATTAACTCTAATTTCTACGTCTTCAAGATTTTCAAGGCAGCAGGTGAACTTGCAGTAGTTAAACTACCATGAAATGTCTTACAGTGCAGTAACCAGTAACATAGCTCAAGCACGGCGTTGGTCGTTCGACTGAACCACGTGTTATTAACCCCTAGGTTGATTTTGCACCGGAATTGTCCTTTAAGCATTATCTGGTGATGCCGGCAGACACCGCACGGGCTTCACACAAAATGACTGTTGTAGTGTTAACTGACGTACAGCAGTACTTGTTCGTGACGGAGGCGTCTGGGTGAAGAGATGCAACGAAAACTATAATTCAGTTCGAGGAGTTCACTGTAGGAACTGCGAGATACTGCAAACACCAAATACACAGACAACGAAGAGCAATACAGGTAAGTCTTCAAACGTCATAACTTGTATCATGTAATCATGATTGTATCATGTAATCAGGTTGTCAATCCATTGTCCCGGGCAGAGACGGAGGGGATCACTCAGACGTCCTTATACTTTGTGATGCAGAAAACAACTCACAAAGGATTGGGGCCGAACAGATTTATATATAGGGCATAGCATTTTAGCCCTCAATTGACAGGACAACTGTAGACAGGAAAGGGGTGAGAGAGAGGGGCAAATGGCCGCAGGTCGGATCCGAGGACTGAGCCTCTGCACATGAGCGCGCGCTCCACCAGGTGAGCCACCCAGGCGCCCATTTAGGGGTCTATATTGAAATATGTGTATCTTTCTGATGCTGTTAAAACCATCATACATCCAGCCTTACACCCTCCTTTTCCCTCCACTTACAGCCCTGAGTGTGTTGGTGTTGTGAGCGAGGTAGATACCCGTCTCCCCTGTGCCTCCATGTTACACGACACGACGCCACTGTGAATCAGGAGGCTCTCTGAAAATGTGCGGAGGTTCAGCAAAGTTCAGCGTGAGGATGAAACAGATTAGTAAGCAACATTCAGAAAAACATACCAAGCGTATGAAACGTGTCAGTTAGAGACGAAAGTGGGGGGAAAAAATGTGGAAAGCTACTTAGTGCAGAGCTGCGGCACTTAGGCCCAATTAGGATGCATATTTTAAGTGGAGTTAAAGCTGGTGAAATATTCATGATGTGCCCCACTGCTGCAGGAAGTAGAGGAGGAGGAAGTGGAAGGATCGGCCTCTGGGGGGCGCCATGCTCCCATCCAGAGGCGTGAAGAGGTGAGCGACTCTGCCGCCGCTGCCCACTCAGAGAGCTGAGAGAATGAGAGGATGGAGGGGAGAGAAAGATGATGGACAGACAGACGAGGAGAGAAGGGGGGGAGCTCCGGTTTACATTGCTGTGCTGTGCTGTGCTGTGCTGTGCGGATGCTCTGATCCTCTGTGATTTACCGTACAGAGGAGCAGAAGCAGCCCTGGCTCCTCCATCAACACACAGAAACACAGAATCATTGTTCAGTACCAGCGGCGGCACGATGCGGTCTCCAGTCACTGCTCATCACAACAACATGACCACAACGACGTCGTCGACGACTGTCGGATGCGCTTCACTTTCTGCACATTTGTCAGTGAGATGACTGTCAAAGTCTGCTGTGATCAGTGAAGTGTGACGCTCAGAGGCAGATAGTGTCACGGCATAACCGACCCTGGAACTGCTCGCTCTCGTTTTGTCTAGGTTTTACCATTTGATTACTGTAGATCAGGGGTCATCAACTACATTTTTCCAAGGGCCAGAATGTTTCTAAGCAGACACTCCGGGGGCCGGACTTACAAATAAAGAAAATAAAATGAATTTATACCTAATACGCTTATTCTTGTTTGAAATGTTCACTTTCTTACTGAATTAATGCTATATTTAATGTTTTTTACATGTATTAGTGTGAGCAAACGCCTAAAAAACATGGAAACTCCAGAATGATAACTGGCTCTTTAACTAGAAAAAGATCTCAGACTAGGAGGCAGGTCACTGAGGAGTGATGGTTAAAGTCTGTGATTAGGGAAACATGGTTGTAGTATGCAGCGCCCTGATTGGTGGAAAATGCTTGCAGCTGTTGTCAGGTAATGGTGAATGATGAATGGACAGATGAGCACGCTATTCATTCCTCATGTATGGCCCACTTGCAATGAAACGATGCTGTTGCAAAATAATACAACCATCATCATCATCAACAATGAAGAACGCGAACATAACGATCGCGTCATTCACGTGCATATTAAGTAGCCACATGCATCTTTTGTGGTCTTATAATACATCCATAGGTTCACCGCTCCAGCGGAGAGGATGGCTCGTTCAGCCATCAGTTACATTCATAAGAATTTGTCCAAATTTCAAGATTCCCAGCAAACTCAGATAAACAGTTAGACTACAAACAGACAGCTTTTGTTTTAGCTTGTTTGTAAAAAATCTCTATTTGCAGAGTAGAGCTGTGTTGGCGTAAAACAGCGCGGTGGACAAGAGTGGACTGATCAGACAGAGCAGATTGAAATATGTCTTTCTACATGTTTATGCCCGTCTATACAGGTGAGACAAGTATTGACTTTTTACTCACAAAAGGTTTTATTGTAGCCTACTTACAATAACGAGACTAGCGTGAGTTGATCCGACCCAGCGGCCGTTGGTAATCCTCTTTGTATCGTTCCCAGTCAGGTACTGCGTGTTGTAACGCGCAAACATCTGGGCTCAGCTGTGTGCGTGGAGCGCGGGCATCGCTGTGCAGAATCCCGGCATGTGAATAGAGATGCAAATCCAGGGGGCTGGGTTTGTGCTCTACCTGTGTAATGTTACCTGCTGTAAATGCTTGAAATGCTAAATAACAGAATGCATTTTTTCCTCTTCACATTTTCTGAATTCATGATTATTCTGCGGGCCAGACTAAACACTTTGGCGGGCCGGCGGGCCCTATGTTCCCACATTTCCTTTTTCATAAATGTGTATCAGATTGTATCCCTCTTTCTCCCAATTTGGTAGGCAATTACACCCAACCTATTATCCAGTAGCAATGGACTACAGATGGAATGTAACCCTAACCCTAACATAGGGCCTCATTTGAAGAAAAATCTTAGAAATGTGGGAACATAGGGCTGATCCCATAGTAGCCATGTTTCCATCCACACGTTTTTATGCAAATTTAGAAATATCAAATGAAAAATACCTCATGGAAACAGTCAAATTCAATTTAATTTTCATGAATATGGACAATATGTTTAGTTGTAATATTGTTGCACTAATAAAACTTACATCTGCAGCTAAAACTGAAATAAAACTAGGACTAAACACATGGTTGTGGTTTGGAAACCTATCATCTGCGGGCTTGACCCCTGTGAGCAGGGCTTCATTTGAGCCGGCACCTCCGACGCTGGATCCAGAACCTTTTTTATTGGATCCTCCTGTGTGTTCAATGTTTGTTATCTGTCTTGTTAGTCTTTATTCCCCATTGAAGTTCCACAAAAATATTGTGTTTTTGAGGTTAATTTTCAGGGTAAGACCGAGGGGGGAGAGGGACGGAGGGAGGGGAGACAGAGGGGGGAGAGGGGGGGAGGGAGTGGAGACAGAGGGGGGGGAGAGGGACGGAGGGAGGAGACAGAGGGGGGAGAGGGACGGAGGGAGAGGGGGAGAGGGACGGAGGGAGTAGAGGGAGGGAGGGAGGGGGAGACAGAGGGGGGGGAGAGGGACGGAGGGAGGGGAGACAGGGGGGAGAGGGACGGAGGGAGGGGAGACAGAGGGGGGGAGAGGGACGGAGGGAGGGGAGACAGAGGAGGGAGGGGAGACAGAGGGGGGAGAGGGACGGAGGGAGGGGAGACAAAGGGGGGAGAGGGATGGAGGGAGGGGAGTCAGGGGGGAGAGGGACGGAGGGAGAGGGGGGGAGGGAGGGGAGACAGAGGGGGGAGAGGGACGGAGGGAGGGGAGACAGGGGGGAGAGGGACGGAGGAGAGGGGGGAGGAGGGGAGACAGAGGGGGGAGAGGGACGGAGGGAGGGGAGACGGGGGGAGAGGGACGGAGGGAGGGGAGACCGAGGAGGGAGAAGGATGGAGGGAGAGGGGGGAGGGAGGGGAGACAGAGGGGGGGAGAGGGACGGAGGGAGGGGAGACAGAGGGGGGGAGAGGGGGGAGGGAGGGGAGACAGAGGAGGGAGAAGGATGGAGGGAGAGGGGGGGAGGGAGGGGAGACAGAGGGGGGAGAGGGACGGAGGGAGGGGAGACAGAGGGGGGAGGGGAGACAGAGGGGGGAGAGGGACAGAGGGTGGGGAGACAGAGGAGGGAGAGGGGTGGAGGGTGGGGAGACAGGGGGGGGAGAGGGACGTTTTGAGTCGCTGGTTCCACCCCCCCTCTGTGCTCCGGGACCTCCCACTGTACAAATTAAGCACTGCCTGTGAGTTGACTCTGAAAGCAGAGTGTTGCACTCTAGGATACAAATCAGACGGATGAGAAGGACTTTCTTCAAACTTCTCACAGAATGTAATGTAACATTATTCACAAAATAGAGACAGCACATCCGCTTTCCGTTGACTTGTATTGCGTGAAGGTTTCCTCCTCGTCAATTCTGTCTGCTAGCAAACAACAGAAACATGCTTAAAGCTGCGTCGGCACCCTCAGGTGTGTGTTTAACTGAGTGGTTTATTTGTGAGATGCAAAGCAGGCTGTGCCATCCCGTGCTCTGGATTGGGTGGACAAGGGAAGTCCCACCCAGTTCCTGGAGGAGGAAGCTGATTGGTGCGGCATGCCACCACTGACCGGCCAATCAAGGAGTGTCAATGAAGTCTGCCTCCAGCTTAAATAGCCTGATTGATTGCAGCTGAGGGCAGCTGCCAGACCAGAATTGTGTGTGTTAAGTTCTGTTTTTGAAGAAGTGGGCCAGGGTTGAGTCTAAAAACTGATATCGCCTTTGCATTTAACATGTTTGTCTTGTATAGTCTCATTAGGTGCAGAGGTGCTGTGAGCATTGTGTTTTTGTTTTACTGAGTACCTTAGTTAGAGAGGATTTTTGTTTACCTTTTGTTTAATATAGTTGTATTAATAGTCTTTCTTTTGAGGATCTTCTTTTGTTAAATACTGTTTTTGATTTCCACAGCACCCATCGGCCCAACTTTTAATTGTAAGTTCTTATTTGCCTTATTCAAAATAAATGTCCTTTCAAATACCAAATACATCTAGCCTGACAAGCCAGCCCCACATCCAGATGTTGGGTCTGGGAACTCACCATTGGCAGGGCTCAATCCGAGGGGCGGGATAAACTGTTGTCTTTCAAATTCCCTCTGCACGCAATAGGATAGCACTACAACCAATCAGAGCAACGCTAGCTGATAGATTAAACATTTGCCGTATCCGGTCGGCAAAACTCTGAACTCACATCTTCCTTTTTTAAGAATGACTTCAGTGCCGTTCTTTGTTCTTTTCTAAAAGAAAAGCTGAACTCCAAGTCTTCAAGAAGACCCCTGTCCAGCAGCAGCAGCCATAAGCCCGCCTACCGACTCTATACACGATGTGATTGGCCTGACCAGAGTTGGGTTTTTCCAGCTTGCAAGCCAACGGAGAGTGCCTATACCCCCCTGGCTGCAAAATAAATTTGCTGCCGCTAGGATGCGTCTAGATTTCTAGGCTAAAATACATCTGGTTTTATGTTTATATGTCCTGATACCCCTAGCTACAGGACGTAACACTACCAACACTGTATAGAACCCATAACGTTTTTTATGAGCTTCCGACCTGAAAAACTGAGCTGGTAGGAAGACAAAAGTGGAAACAGACGAGAGGAATCAGCAGAGAGAGACTGTGGGATCCAGACACTAAGCTGACGATATGTCCGATGTTACGTTTGCACAACACGTTGTCACACTCATCTAGTAAAATATGGACGCTTGGTCAGGTGCCTTTGTCGTTCTTATTGACGCTAAAAGTCTCCTTTAGCGCTTTAAGTATACGTGCTTGGTCGGGACTATTGACGTCCCCTTTAGCTCTATAAGTAACGCGGCTTGGTCGGGACTATTGACGTCCCCTTTAGCACTTTCAGTAAACACGCTTGGTCGGGACTATTGCCGTCCCTTTAGCGCTATAAGTAAACGTGCTTGGTCGGGACTATTGACGTCCCTTTAGCGCTATAAGTAAACGTGCTTGGTCGGGACTATTGACGTCCCCTTTAGCGCTATAAGTAAACGTGCTTGGTCGGGACTATTGACGTCCCTTTAGCGCTATAAGTAAACGTGCTTGGTCGGGACTATTGACGTCCCCTTTAGCGCTTTAAGTATACGTGCTTGGTCGGGACTATTGACGTCCATTTTGACGCAGTTATATTAAGGAAAAGGTCGTGGGTGGGCGTACGGTTCTGTGACAAGCGGGAGGAAAGAAAAAAGCGACTATAGCAAGGGTGACAAGCATGATGTGAACCCCGCTCTCCTGGGTGAAAGTCCTGTGTTTGACCCATCCACCCCCCCAACCAACCTCCTTACATACTCCTCTCTAAATCCTCTCTAACTGCTGCTCTCCCCGGTGCGTTACACAAACACGCTGAAAGACCTTTTTCATTGCATCAGCACTGACAGCCACTGTCCAAACTTGCAAACTTTCCAAACGGGTTGTTGCTGCATTTTGTTACCAAGTCGAATATCAAAATGTCAGTAGTAAGATAAGATAGTCAGGATGGGAGCAAGGATTGTCCCATGGTTTGTTCACACAGATAGGAAAACATTGTTGTACTCTAGGATACAAATAAAATGGATGAGAAAAACTTTCTTGAAACTTCTCACAGAATGTAATGCAACATTATTCACACCACTGTTGATGTGCTGTAACCTGAAAGTGTAAAATAATAATTGTATGTAATGTCTTGTGTTTTTATGACAATGTGTTAAAATGCTAAATATTTTTATAGAAAGTTATCACACGTTTGTATCATAACACGTGGGAGACCAACAGCAACCTCCTCACATAATTCCCACCAAAGCCCTGTGAGCTCTGCACACTTCAGTGGAGCTAGCTAACTATCTTAGTTCTCCGTGCAGTTTGTTTGTGCTAGGTTAGTAGCTAACGTTAACGTTAGCTAGCTACTGGCTCCTAGACAACTGTGTTTAGCTAACGTTAGTTGTCATCAATGTTGGCTCAAATCATAGCTAGCTTACGGCTGCAGAACACAGCTATCTATAGTAGCTAACGTTAGCTACTAACCTAGCACGAACAAACTGCACAGAGAGCTAAGATGTGTTGGTTAGCCTAGCACCACAAAGGGCACCGCTGCATTAGCATGTAAACTTACAGAATAGCAGTTAAGAGAGTCAGTTTGATTATGCATCAGGTTTTATGTTGGGACTGTTATATTGTGTTTGTGTCACAGTGTTTGTTTTTGCACTACAACTTGTTATTTTTGAGAGTTATGTTGGTACTGTAAAAGAGTAAACAGGCTAGCCTTTCATTTTGTATAACAGTAAAATATATATATTTTTTTGTGTAAAGCAGAAGAGTTTTTTGCTGTGCAAAATTGTTGTTTAATAAAGTATATTATTAAGAATTTTTTGGTATTTATTTGAGATACATTATGGTTTTTATTAATCGAGCAACAGAAAAATAATCATTATATTAATCGTCCAATTAGTCGTTAGATTAGTCGACTAATTACTAAAATAATTGCCCGATTAATCGTTTAATAAATAATCGTTTACCCCCAGCTCTACTACCCAGGTGTGTGCAGCAGGTACATATATATATATATATATATATATATGGTACACTGTTAGAATAATTATATTATCAAGAATAGACAGAGACCACTGAAGACATATCAAAGTTCATTTTACTTGAGAACCCAACAAGGAGACAGACAATGACCTAACGAAAAGCTCTCTACAGTAGTTTATTAATGTGTGAAATACAATCATGAGACAGGGTTTGATGTCGTCAGTTGTCTTGTCAGAGTCGATGACGTCTCCCCTATCTGGTCTGGGAGGGCATGAACACACCGTGCTCAGACAAGGACACGCAATGGCTCCTTGTTATCTTGTTCAGAGTTCAAGTAGTGTTATGGTTTCTTAACAATATCCACAGCAGTTTATTTAACACAGAGAGAGAATATAACATTCTATGCAAACAGTTAAATAAATAATATGTTGCTGTGAGCTATTATTTTTCAAAATTATTGCCACAGCCCATATAGAACCACAGACAGCAATTATTTTATCAGTGAAACACATTGGCCCTCATTTCTAAAACCATGTACGACCTAAAACAGGCGTAGGACGGGCGTACGCAAAGCAAGGCATTTATCAATTTGAACGTGAGCGTAGGCTGCGATAAAATCTCACGTCTGGTCTGAACTTGTGTACGCAAGTTTTCGAGTCAGTGTGGACTTGCGGTGCAGCACATAATCAGTTTAACAGGAGAAGGAGAAGTCATCAGTTGATCACTTGTCAGCAATGGCAGATCTGGCTCTTTTAGGAGACTTCTATTCGCCGGTACAACAGTGCACATGTACGTGCACAGGCCACGGTGGAGCACTCCATCGGATTGATAAGGGCAGATGGCTCTGTCTTGCGTTAGCGATATCACCCATACACGGCAGAAAAAGTCTGCAACATTGTTTTAGCCTGTGGGGTTCTGCACAACATCGCGCAGGAAAACAGGGTGCCATAAATGTAGACATAGAGCCAGATGACCCGATGCCCAGAGAGCAGTGTCCAGCACAGCCCCAACTGGGGCTATACCAAGGAGACAGGATATTATTCCTTGCTTTTAAAAGGTATAGTGTTATGTTTGGCAATGATATTCAATACAGGACAAATGACGATGCACAACATTTTTATTTATTCTTCAGGTTTTCGTTTCTCTTAAAGTTTTAATGGCCACAAGTGAACGATTTATTTCTGCCACTGACCGAGTTATTTCGGCTGGTTTTTCCAGCCCCTCTGCTGTCAGGAGACAGGGTCGGGGTGGTGGTCCAGCATGGGGGGGGCACACGCTCTCCCTCACAGCTGTTGCCTGGTTCTGACTCATGAAAAAAACACGATTAAAATAAAAGACACTGCATAAACTCTGCTACTGTGTGTTTATTTAAATATAGGTACACTAGAAACTAAGGGGAACAGAAAAACTTCAAAATAAAACAGGAAGTCCAAACACACAAAAAACACAATAAGAGCGGGGCAGACGTGACAAACGCAGATCTTTGACAAAGGTGTTGCCCTTGATGTGCTGTGAGAGACGCAGTGCGGCCCTCCTCAGGGCCCACCGCCAGGAGGTCGTGAATGTTGTCATTGTAGATTTCATAGAAAGAATCCCAAACAAAGAACTTGGTGTGCGCTTCCACCGCAAGGCTGATTTTGTCCTCTGCTGCGACAGTCGTCTCCAGCATGGAGAAGCCTTCAAGAAGGGACTTATTGGCCGAGTTCAGGCTGGCATTGCTCCTATCACTCTCTTTAAGTTGTCTGAAGAAGTGTCTTTTGAACGCCACTTCCATAGCCTGCTGCTCCATGGTGAGCCTTGTGAACTATTGGCAGCGGTGAGGTGTGATGCTCATCCCAGTGAAAACCTGTTCATCAATACTGCTGAAAATAACATCGAGAGGACCTGGGCAGGATACCGGCATCGGCATCTGGACCTAAGAACGTGAAAGTCTTCCTAGCGTTGGTGACTCCATAAGTGAAAACCAGAGTGTTTTCCCCTTCAAGAACATCTTCCATCAGATCCTTTACGGTGCCCTGAAAGAGCTCTCTCTGTTTTGTCACAGGACCATACACCTGAGAGAACTGTAAGCGCTGTCCAGTCTGTGGAAGGGATTTGTCAGTGCTAAGCCTCGCTGAGAGGGACAAACGTGGAGGCTTAAGCAAAACTGTGTATGGGGACTCAATGGTAACACAGTCCTGCGACTCTCCATTATCGCTCTCTGCTGAGCTGAAGGGTCGGATGTGTTCTTTCTCCTCGATGCTGGAAGGCTGTGGGGCTGGTAAGGTGCCAAACTCTGATGAGAGATCCCTCTTCAAATCGTCAACCACTACCTGTTCCTGTACGTCAGCTTTGTAGTTCAGGCATGATTCCATCATCCTGGCAGACAGTTATGTTTGGGACATTAGATACTGAGACAGAATAATATTCTTTTGTGTGATAGCTAACTAACGTTCAAAATATACTTTCATGCAACAACATTTGAAAGCTTAGCCTCTCATGATTCAATTAAACCCACACACAAAGCATAAGATGATTTATAGCAGTTGTACAACTGTAATAATGAAATATACTGCGCATCTAGTGTCGAGAGTCCAGTGTTATTCATACCTTTTTCATTGCCCCTTCATCCACAGTGGTGATATTTTCCCAAAAACTGCTGTTCGCCTCACAATCTTGAAGTTTCTCGCCGAATTACAACGGAAAAACAGTAAATGGTATTTCACTTCCGGACTTCGTATCACGTCTCTCTCCTCACGCAAGACTTCTAACAATCAAAATGGGAGGCAGAGATAGCTCGGTGTAAAGCCAATGATCCCTCTGACGCGATGTGCCTCCCACATGTGTTTGATCGACAGCTGCTCGAACCAGTTACACTTCCATGTTACGAGACCCTCCTACCTTTTTAGCCAATAAAGGAGACGATTCAAACAAGCCCAAGCGTGTATTGGTTTTTCTCATCCAGTGCTGTGAAATTTCTGTTATTCTCCATAAAAAGGGACTGTTATAATGCATAGCACATCCTGAACAATTTATAATTACTTATTTCTATATATTTATGTAAATACTTATCTCAAGTTTGTGTGTGATTGATTAGAAGTTTTGTATTTTGCACTTTTTTGGCTTTTTTCTTTGCACTTTTCAAATGGACCGAAGAAAAACGCACAGACATATACAGTATGTAGAAAGAAATTCATATAAAATCCATTTTTGAGTCTTTAACAGAAAGGCCGACCTCCTTAGAAATCCTTTCCATAATGTTGTCAGACACTTAGAATATTAATCTGAGCCTGTGAGCGGCAAATCAAGCTCTTTTGTGAATAAAGAGGAAGGTAATGGAGTAATCCCAGAAGTGGAACGTCGTGGATCTAGAATACATACGATGTAATCAAAACGTAACTACACATCGGGGCTGGAGACAACAAGAAGTGTGATTGGTCAGGCTGGGCCACTTGTTGTTTTCTCCTAAAAGGTTCTGATGGTGGTGAAGATTGTTGAGAGTTAATACAACATGAAGCACAGTAAAGAAACACTCAGTAATCTGCTGCTTATCAGGAACAAAGACACCTCCACGGCTCACCAAGGTTATTGATCTCACAGCATAATGCAATGACCTTCCAGCATCACTTTAAATAAAAGAATGTAAAAGCAATTACTTTGAGGATTATAATTAGTGCACAATATAGTCTTATCACACATCATGAAGGCTACAATAGTTGAGCGTTGGTGAAAAAGCCATTGTTAGATGATGTATTACATAACCTCTGTAGGTATTGTTCAGTTTAAAAAAAGTTAAATCAGTGCTGATGTTTGATAACAATGTACTTTCATGATTTGATGTATGCTGGAGCCAGACTGAATCAAATACTGTTGCAGTTTCACACCATTCATAGTCTCATAGATAGATTAGATCATTTACATATTAGAAGAAGCCCAATTGTCCCCACAGGAAGGTACCGTCTGTCCCAGCCATTTGGAACCAACCCCCTGGTGTGTTGAGACTAGATTAGAACAAAAGAAATGTTTCTCTCTGTAAGATTGAACAGAATTGACCCTGACATGATAAAGTCTTTGATCTGTTTCCGGGTGGAACCCCCAACGTGCACGTTAAGGCCCGGACACACAGCTGAGAATCGGCCGTTGGACAGTCTGGCGAGGTCGGTGACTCGAGTCTGTTTGGTGTTTTCCGTGCCGTCGTCCGTCTGAGGGGCCGTCGTCCTTCATTTTGGCTGATGTATAATCAGCGGGGCGGGCACTGCCAGCAGTCGGACTCAAATGACCCATCTGATTGGTGGAGAGCTAACCAGGAAACGGGGAGCGGGATGAGCGTGACTAGAGTCTCTCAACATCTGACCTTTGTTGATCTGAAATGAAGACAGATTCAGCAGCTGCACGGCCTGTTTCTCTCTTGAAATGTTTTCAGAAACACGTTTCGGTGAACTATTTTAGGACAATATGAGATCGTATTTTGAACGAGACGCCATGACAGTCTGGCTTTGAATTTCTGGAGAAACCAGACCCACGTGGTGCGTTAATTTTTGGGCGACAATACAGATTAGCGCCACCTGCTGTTATGGAGACGTATTACATCTTGTCTCTTCGGTGTTCTGAGGAACTTTTTTGACCAACTTTTCTGCCGACGTTTGGCCGTCGGCTCTGTGTGTCTGGGCCTTTAGAGGTATGGCCTTCTCATCTGAGGCACTGAAGAAAGCCAATGAGATGCGCCCAACACATCACCATGCCAGCGACGGACCAATGGGAATGGGTTTAATACACATGGGGTAAAGAACCGCCCCCACGTACAGGGAATATTGGGAACGGGCAGAGGGAGATTCAGGACTGTTTTGTGACTCTACAAGGGAGAAGCATCTTTTCAGTCCGCTGCAGTTGTTTTTGTCATGTCATTTTCATCCTTTTGTTTATTAAATATTTTTGTTAAAATCTTCATTGGACCAAGCCTCACTCCTTCCTCAACAGTCCAAGAAACACGTTATTTTCAACAGTATCTATGGCTTTACCGCTGTAGCCACCGAGAAGACGTTAGCATGTTTTCATCTTCTTAGTACTTTGTTCTAACTCAAATATGTTGTATTCATGAGAAGTTATGAGTCCATTATCACAGTCAATTAATGTGTGGGTTATTTTCTGGATGAATGGATTAGTTGTTAAAATGTCACAAAATGGTTAAAAATGTGGATCAGTGTTTCCCTAAAAGCCCAAGATGACGTCCTCATAATGTTTTGTTTTGTCCACAACTCAAAGATATTCAGTTTACCGTCACGGAGGAGAGAAGAAACTAGAACATATTCACATTTAACGAGCTGACATCACAACAACTAATAGATATATCTTTGCAGCTTCAGTTATGACCAGTGGTGGGCTAATGTATTTTAGCGGGTATACTGTTCTATATTAGTCCATCCATCCATCCATCTTCATCCGCTTATCCGGGGTCGGGTCGCAGGGGTAGCAGCTCCAGCAGGGGACCCCAAACTTCCCTTTCCCGGGCCACATTAACCAGCTCCGACTGGGGATCCCGAGGCGTTCCCAGGCCAGGTTAGAGATATAATCCCTCCACCTAGTCCTGGGTCTCCCCCGAGGCCTCCTCCCAGCTGGACGTGCCTGGAACACCTCCCTAGGGAGGCGCCCAGGGGCATCCTTACCAGATGCCCGAACCACCTCAACTGGCTCCTTTCGACGCAAAGCGAGCAGCGGCTCTACTCCGAGCTCCTCACGGATAACTGAGCTTCTCACCCTATCTCTAAGGGAGACGCCAGCTACCCTCCTGAGGAAACCCATTTCGGCCGCTTGTACCCTGGATCTTGTTCTTTCGGTCATGACCCAGCCTTCATGACCATAGGTGAGGGTAGGAACAAAACTGACCGGTAGATTGAGAGCTTTGCCTTCTGGCTCAGCTTTCTTTTCGACACAACGGTGCGATAAATTGAATGTAATACCGCACCTGCTGTGCCGATTCTCCGACCAATCTCCCGCTCCATTGTCCCTCACTGCGAACAAGACCCCAAGGTACTTGAACTCCTTCACTTGGGGGTATATTAGTCCTATATTATATTACTAATGAATTGTGTCTCAGTTTTAACGTTTACTAATGAATTGTCCTGTTTTTCTTTTCTTTCGTTCTGTTTTGTTTTTCCCAGTTTAATATAGCAAATGTTACTATTGTATATATTTTGTCCTTAAACCTGCTTAATGGACTACAGATGGAAATTAGCCCTTGGGCTACCATCTGGCACTTTTACGTGTACTGCTGTACATGTTCATCAAATGTGCATTGTCCTGAAATAATAAATAAATAAATGGATCAGACTGGACATATCAAAGTGGGGGGGGGGGGTCTGGGTGTCCTCCAGGGACGTTTTAAGCGTCACAGACTTCATTTCTTGCATTCTGATTTGCATCAACTTATGATGGATTTATTTAGCCTATACGAAGAAGGAAAACACATGACAATTCAAAATGTATAAAAAAAATATAATAGAAAGTATGTTGTTGTGGGTCATTGGGCATCTTTAAGTGGGTATATGGAAATCCTGGAGCTTTCTTAGTGGGTATACTGCGTATACCTGCATATCACGTACACTACACTACTGGTTATGACACCAATTTAAAGATGTCAGTATGTTAGACTGAGGCAGACAGGTTGCATCCCACCGAGCTTACTTGATTCCGTGATCATTCGTGTTTTGCTGTACTCTCTCTCTCTGACCCTGTACCTCTTTGTGTTTCTGCTTGAGGGTTTTGATGGCGTGGAAGCTGCTGGGAGCGTTGACCTCGCTGTGGCAGGTGTCTTCTCTAGATATCATACAAGGGCAAAGTCGTAAGAGAAAAAAAAACCCTGCATTCTTTCTGAGAACTTTTCAAGGTTCCCCGTTAAGTGTTTATCTTGCCGTCAGAGTGACTGCAGATTGCGCTCACATTAAGACCGTTAACCAGCTTGTCCTTGGTTGCCTTCTGTGCAGGAAATGTCAGCCTGTAAAGAAAACTCAGGTCTGTCAGATCACAAAGAGTTAGACACAACTTTGCTCTGATCCTACACCTGCATACCACCAAACTGCATGTTTAAGGGGATACATGCCTTCACTATTATGTTACCTTGTTGGTTTTTCTTGGCATTTTAGGCCTTTATTTGTGACAGGAGAGCGTAGACATGAAAGCTGAATGACGCTGTGTTCAGGCGGTCCAACAAGTCCACCACCGCTGGAACACTTTGAAAAAAAATCCTATTTTGCACAGCTGCACGTAAACGGGAATATTCTCTTTCATTAGCCATGTAAACAGCTGTGTCTTTTTTTCGGATTAAGGGCAAAAACCAGAATATTATGTGCCTGTAAACATAGTCATTGTATATGTATCTCAGTGCATTGGTATTATTTCTCTAGATAACATTTCGTTCATTCTGGTAGAGATTGCTAAAAAGAAAAATATACATTTTACTGTTTCATTTTGTAAGCAATCTTATTTCTCATGTCACAACAATTTCCTATTTATGTTTTTATTGATAGCATTCAGACACTATAGCAAACATCTTTGGAAACACCCTTCTACTCAGTAATCAGAAGACACCGATCCGCCGAGACTCATTATATAATGTCAATGTCAAAAACACATAATAAGGTTATCTACATGTAAATATAGGCTGTAACTGACAGCTGGGGGAGAAAAGTGCTAAAGCTACTCTGACCGTGACATCAGGTGAGTTAACATCAGGACAGACGTGTTCTTGCCTCCTATGTTGGGAAGAGGTGTCGGTGTCATTGTTAGTTTCCTTTGCGGGCTGTGACTGCAGTCGGTTGCCAAGAAGAGAAGACTCTCTGCAGGTGAAACAGCAGACAGTTTAGAGCCGAGCATGTCGAGCTGCAGAGAGCAGAAACAGGCCAGTCAGAACAAATGGAAACATGTTGTGTTCTGAGGATGACCAAGACCTTTAGACTCAAACACCGGGAGCTGCTGCGGGGCCGAGAGCTGGGAGAGGGACGGGGAGGGGGAAGTGCAGGGCCGGGAGAGGGACGGGGAGGAGGACGTGCAGGGCTGGGAGACACACAGTGAAGGCTAAGAAAGAGACTGGCCTGCAGCTAGACAGGTAGGCAACAAGGGAGACAGACAGAAAAACATGTAGACATGGAGGGAGAAAGACTTGTAGGGAGTTATACACAGTGCATCTTTGTAGCCAGGAGACTCCATTTTGTGCTATTCATGTCCACAAGCGTCCACTCTAAAACTGATATAGGTTGTTTATTCCTCTATTTCTAATACTTCCCACGGGAGCGTTTTATGTCCTCATATCTGAACCAGAGAACGTAACGGTCGCGGTTTTAAACAGGTCGTTAACGTTGTGGCTCGAAAGTTTGGTTTAGGCACAAAAACTACTTAGTGTAGAAGTTAGAAACTAGAAGTTTTGAAAAAGATTGTGGTTTTGGGTTAAATGAGACGTTACTTTGCTTAAAATTAAAAAAAAGTCACTGTTTACTTTTATTTTCAAACGGGACATGAACCCTGCAAGTCCTGTTTTTGTTTATAGCAACCCGTTCTCATTCCGAACTCGTAAAACAAGGACGTTTGGACAGTGGCTGTCAGCGTCTGATGCGATTGCTATAGTTGTTTTTCGCCCACCCACGACCTTTTCCTAAACATAACTGCGTCAAAAGGGACGACAATAGTCCCGACCAAGCACGTATACTTATAGCGCTAAAGGGACGGCAATAGTCCCGACCAAGCACGTTTACTTATAGCACTAAAGGGACGCCAATAGTCCCGACCAAGCACGTTTACTTATAGCGCTAAAGGGACGCCAATAGTCCCGACCAAGCACGTTACTTATAGCGCTAAAGGGACGGCGATAGTCCCGACCAAGCACGTTTACTTATAGCGCTAAAGGGACGTCGATAGTCCCGACCAAGCACGTTTACTTATAGCGCTAAAGGGACGCCAATAGTCCCGACCAAGCACGTTTACTTATAGCGCTAAAGGGACGGCAATAGTCCCGACCAAGCACGTTTACTTATAGCGCTAAAGGGACGGCAATAGTCCCGACCAAGCACGTTTACTTATAGCGCTAAAGGGACGGCGATAGTCCCGACCAAGCGCGTTTACTTATAGCGCTAAAGGAGACTTTTAGCGTCAATAAGAACGACAAAGGCACCTGACCAAGCGTCCATATTTTACGAGATGAGTGTGAGAACGTGTTGTTTACAGAACTCCAGTGGCACCTTTTTTAAAAGGGTTGTTATAGCACCAGTATCAGCTGAAACCCAACGGTACCCAACCCTACTTGTGTCTCCACAGACCCAGGCTAAATTAAGCGTATCTGTTCTGTATCTTGTGTGAACAAACTTCAAAGAAGTAAACCACAGAGACAGACAATCAGTCCAGAGGACAGACAGACATCGTTAAATAAAGTGGAAGTAAAAAAGACAAAAGGACGCCGATCTTTGACAGGCAGTAGGACGGTTATTAAGGCAGAGAGAGAGAGAGACAGTCAGACAGACAGGCAGGGAGCCATGGCGGCTCCACGTGTTAGCTGGAAGAGGCCATTTAATCATGTTTCAGCAGCAGTTGGTGGCAAGCGAGCAGCAGATGCCTCGCCATCCGACAGCGATTAATCCTCCCACCGCTCGTCAGCCGGCGGCCCTGAGCCTGCGCCATCACCACGGCGACGGGCGGCGGGAACACATGGATGAGGTGAAGGTGGGACCCAGTTGCAGGGATGGCTGCTCGACCGGAGGGTGTCTCCCTCCGTTTCCCCCGCTGCTCGCCGGCCCTCTGTTTTCCTCGGCTCGGAGGACCAGCTGGGTTTCTCTGTCTCCATAATGTCTCCACACTGTGTGTCTGTGTCTGTGTGTGTGTGTGTGTGTGAGTCTCTCTGTGTGTGTGTGTGTGTGTGTGTGTGTGTGTGTGTGTGTGTGTGTGTGTGTGTGTGTGTGAGGGTGTGTGTGTGTGTGTGTGTGTGTGTGTGTGTGTGTGTGTGTGTGTGTGTGTGTGTGTGTGTGTGTGTGTGTGTGTGTGTGTGTGTGTGTGTGTGTGTGTGAGTGTGTGTGTGCGTGTGTGTGTGTGTGTGTGTGTATGTGTGTGTGTGTGTGTGTGTGTGTGTGTGTGTGTGTGTGTGTGTGTGTGTGTGTGTGTGTGTGTGTGTGTGAGTGTGTGTGTCTGTGTCTGTGTGTGTGAGTCTCTGTGTGTGTGTGTGTGTGTGTGTGTGTGTGTGTGTGTGTGTGTGTGTGTGTGTGTGTGTGTGTGTGTGTGTGTGTGTGTGTGTGTGTGTGTGTGTGTGTGTGTGTTAGTGTGCAGTCCTGTTTACTCAGGGCTGCTGTTATGTTGGGATCTGATGTATATAGCCTAATAAAATAGTGTTTCACGAAAATGGAATTCTAGGAAATGGCTTACTTTCAGGATTTTACATTCTGTTGAATTTGTCAAAGTGAAAGTTTGTGGAGAAAGTAAACTGAAAGTTGTCCTCAAGAGTTCAGCAGCAGCAGCTTTGCTTCTCTGCACCAGGAAGACAGAAGAAGAAATAAAAGTGACAGAATAGTTGATAGATAATTCAGCAAAGATACTTTTTGATAATCAACAGTTTCAGCTTCATTAGTGGGAAGATACTCTGAAAGTAGGGCTGGGTGTTTATGTCCTGAAGAAGTTAAGGAGAAAACGCAAGACTTTCACCAGGAAACAGGTGTTCATGTCCTGAAGAAGTTAAGGAGAAAACACAAGACTTTCACCAGGAAACAGGTGTTCATGTCCTGAAGAAGTTAAGGAGAAAAACACAAGACTTTCACCCAGGAAACAGGTGTTCATGTCCTGAAGAAGTTAAGGAGAAAAACACAAGACTTTCACCCAGGAAACAGGTGTTCATGTCCTGAAGAAGTTAAGGAGAAAACACAAGACTTTCACCAGGAAACAGGTGTTCATGTCCTGAAGAAGTTAAGGAGAAAACGCAAGACTTTCACCAGGAAACAGGTGTTCATGTCCTGAAGAAGTTAAGGAGAAAACACAAGACTTTCACCAGGAAACAGGTGTTCATGTCCTGAAGAAGTTAAGGAGAAAACACAAGACTTTCACCAGGAAACAGGTGTTCGCATCGGGGAGTGGGGGGGGGGGGTACTACTACACTGCGTGGCGTGAGCGTGTCAGCTGCGTGGCGTGTCCATTTTTAGTAACAGGTTAGAGCTTGCACACCGCCTGCGTGACACGCACGTCTCAGGGGCGGCTTGAGCCACGCCGAAAACACGTGCATGGTAGAAATAGGACCGACGCCTATTTTTCACGCAAGTGTGTTGGAAGCGTTTCCAGGCAACATAGAATAGGAAAAGATGTTTATATGTCATTTCGACACAAATACATATTAATACATGACATGTTTATGTTTGAAAGTCTCGAGGTTTTGACATGAATGCAGATTTGCAGACATCTGTTGAACTCCTTTTTAAATTGTATTTCAATTGGATTCTGATGAAACAATAACATGGACTTTATTATCTCAGGAATATCACAAATATGTGTAAACAAATGTACACAAAAATATTGACAAAATAAAGTTGAAGAACACGCTATTATTTCATTTTATCAATGGGAAACATACATGTGTACAGACAGGGCTAGCAGCAGCAGCGCCACGTCAGACACATTTCTGGTGTGTAAAGACAGAGAAAGCGCCACGCAGCTGACACGCAACAGAAACGCTACGCTCACGCCACGCAGGCAGTGTGCAGGAGCCCTTAAGATGACCCGTGTTTTAACACAAACCACAATCTTTTTTCGTGGTGACCGTCACCTCAGGACGGTCACCTTTTGTCAGCTAAACTGTAACGGCCTCTGAAAAGACCGCAACCTCACGGTGCTCTGTACCCGGCTCACAGTCACCTTTTCTCTGCTAAATTTAAATGTAAAGACAGCTAAACTTAACTCAAATGTGACCGGTCGGCAGCTGCCGTTATTTCGTAGAATATCATATAGATTGTTGTGCAATGTGTTTTCGAACAATATCATACAAACCCGCTCTGTACCAGGCTCACAACCACCTAAATCTAACTGTAAAGACCAAAGTAATGTCAATCTGTCAGGCTTCTTTCATTGTTTAGCATGGGATAGTTGTATAGTTGTTTTATGGTCACCCTACTCTCCGGTTGTAGACGACAGTTGCATTATGATGTGTTGACGACTGCTGTAGTTTGTCAATGACTGTCATGTTAGTGCTGTTCAGTAAAACTATTTGAGGGTTGCTTCTTGCTTGTATAATTTACAGCATAAGTCTTCTGAGAATCTCTTTTATATCTAAGCAGAATTGGTATTGTAACTGAAACTTCCCTAACCTAATTGTACCGGACGAGCCCCCAATTGGGTCATGTTCGTTCGATGGTACTGGGGACAACAACACGACAATCCCCCTAAAACTAACCCTAAAAACAGCAGGGAAGACAAATGCACACAACAGGCACTTTGCTACTCTGCGATATCGAATCGAAAATGTAATCATATCCGGACCTTGTGAATCAGACTTAAATAGGTTTCGAAAATCATTGGCGATACCCAGCCCTGTATGAAACGTTGTGGCTTTTCTGTACAAACAGTGACAAAAAGTTGGATGTTTTTTTAATGCTATGTATGGAATTCCTCCCTCAGGTAATCAATCTGACAGAGTTTGTGTTTGGGAGACCGTGTCTTCCTCCTTCTCTTCCTTCTGCTGCTACCCAAGATCTCTCTGTGAGGGCAGATTTGTGTTGGAGCCAGCAGTTAGCATCCTGTGGCTCAGCTGGATGCTAATTGTGTCCTGGCAGCAGCGGGGCTTCTGGCTCCTTAACATACTGTCAGCCAGGTGATGCATGTTCTGCAGGGCAGCGATGTAATGGGATGCAGAACAAGCCTGCGTACGGAGGCCTGCAACGCTGCTAAGACAAATATACACATCCGGTCATTACAGCGGCAGCAGCGGCATCTGGAGAGTTGCAGAGGTGGAAATCTGCCTGCAAACATATGTATGGATGGATATTCATTCAACATTTCAGTGGCAGAGAGAAGCAGCTGCTGTCTGACTGGTGCTGTTAATTCACTCCATGGATGCCAGGGAACAGACACTGTCCAGGAGGTCAGAATGAAGCATGCTGGGACATTTTGTATCGAGTTTTAGGCTGTGTTCACACCTCACCTGCATAGTGGGGTTTAATGAACTCTGGTGTGTTCGTCCATCCAGTCCGGTTCATTTAGCCCAGGCGAGGTTCATCTGTGCGAGGACAAACAGAGCCCTGATAAATTAAGCTCTGATTTGGACCAATGTTTCATTGTCTGTCCAGGACTGCTGCTGACATCTTCATTATTAATCACTAAGACACTATTCATGTTGTTCCAGATGTTACAACAATGCAAAGTAGTAGTAAAAAGTACTTTTATTTTTAGCATTTTTAAAGGTAAACACAAGAAGATTACATTTACAGTGGGATGAAACAGATAAAAGCAGCAAATGGTCGCATGTGACATCATGACTTCGCGTGAACATGAACGCCACTTTCTAAAGCCAAATGGTGTGTTATCTGTACACATTTTGAGCTATCCGCGTGTATGTCTATGCCGTATTGAGAATAAGGACATACGTCATGGTAGCTTGCTGTCACATGACGATTTGGGAGCTGTCGCTTTGATAAATACTTGCGTGGACTTGGCCTGAATCAGGCAGGAAACCAAAACTAGGATCTAAAAGTAACCGTAAACTTTACACTGAGCAGGTTAGCTCTTGATCAATGAAGACGTCTTTATTACAAACTGTTAAAACTGTTTTAACACTTATATTTATGTATGTATGAACACACACACACCAACACACTGAAATGGTGTAATTCGGCAGCCCATCGGGGGTCTGAAAGTGATTTCACATCGGGGATCTTCATGTGTGTTTTTTAAAGACTCAATTACCCAGCCATCCCATTGGCTGTTAATCCCTGAAACTCCATTCATTCAGTTTAGGATGAGAGAGCCGAGGATCAATACTGAACTATAGAAGATCGGCCCGCTCCCATTCAGCTGTGAGTGCAAAATGAGCACTTATTTCACTCTGTGTGTGTGTGTGTGTGTGTGTGTGTGTGTGTGTGTGTGTGTTCATGCCTAAATCATGCTCAGTCTTAAAACCTCACATAGAAAATATGTTGCTTTTATTCAATTTGAATAAGACTCTGCATTTTGTTGTACTTTTATGTTGTGATATAGGTCTTACATTTCATTCATAAAGGTCTTCAAAAGGTCTTAAAAAGTCTTTAATTTGACTTGTAGAAACCTGCAGAATATATATGGTAGAAGCAGAGATCTTCAACAGGCGGTCCGGGACCCCTAGTGGGTCCTTAGAGTCAATGTAAAAAGTCTTAACATGAATCCAACATAAGCAAATATAAATTCCTAAAGCTTGCTGGCCTATAGGTAAGGTAGTCACTTAGGTAGCCATCCACAGATACAGTTCAAAGGCATTTTAATAGCTTAGTATTCTAGGCAAAAAAAGGCATGTGTAAAGGCTTTAGGCCACCCTACATGTTGTAGGCCCAGTTTAACGTGCAACTTCATTTCATACAATATATGCAGTAGGAGGCCCTGCTCCGTCTCTCTTTCAGTTAAGGGGTCCTTGGCTTAAAAAACATTAAAGACCCCTGGCATAAAGGATCTTTCTTAATACTCAGATACAGACAGGGTCCAAATTCTGTTGGAAAGCCTTAAAAAATAATCATCCCCACAGAAGGGGCGGCTGTGGCTCAGTGGTAGAGCGGTCGCCTGCCAATCGGAAGTAGGTAGTTGGTAGTTCAATCCCTGGCACTGCAGTCCCATGTTGCAGTGTCCTTGGGCAAGACACTGAACCCTGAGTTGCCATCGGAGTGTAAATGTGTGCGAAAGTTTATCTGATGAGCAGGTGGCACCTTGTACGGCAGCCTTGACCACAGTATGTGAATGGTTCCTGTACTGTGTAAAAGTGCTTTGAGTAGTTGTTAAGACTAGAAAAATGCTATATAAAAACAGTCCATTTACATTTACAGACATTTTACACAACAACATTAAAGCCATTGCTCCGCTCCGTACGGTAGGTTATATGCAGGACTGCATTGTGTGTGTTTGAGCTGAGCTGGCAGTCTGCTGCAGCGTCCCCCCCTCTTCCTCCTCGAGGACATTCAGCAGCTAACCAGGTTACGACTCAATTGGATTACCAATTTCTGGGCTAAGTTGAAATCTACAGATTGCAGGCAGCAGCCGGAGTGACGGGCTAAGGAGCAGCGCTGTCAGGACAGATTGATGGAGCTGCTCATTCACAGCGACGTGGGTCCCATTTATAACGCAGTAATTGCTGCTGTGATATCGACACTCTTCCTGCTTCGACCTTAACCCCTGCCACCCTGCTCCTCCTACGTGCATTCACACGCTCATCCAGCTCAAATAATGGCTTCATCTCGACCGAGAGTAGCATTTTGTAAATCAAACTGTTGATTTTCCTTCTCCCTCTTGAGTGTTCCCTGAACTGCTTGTTAGCTCTGCGCGGCTAGAGACGTCCATCTTTTACAGCTCATTTGTTTCCATTATTCAGCTCTTAAAGACTTCTTTCAGAGATGTGACAACATTCAGCCAATCGGATATTGATAACTCATTTGGTCCCCAGTTTAGTTTTGCTTCTTTTCAGGAATTAAAAAAATATAAATAATTATTATATGAATGTAGGTATATTTGTATTCTACCCTTGTGTGTATATATATACACATCTATCTATGTAATTATCTATCTATCTGTCTATCTATCTATCTATCTATCATCTATCTATCTATCTATCTATCTATCTATCTATCTATCTATCTATCCATCTATCCATCTATCTATCCATCTATCTGTCCTGTTAACCTCTTCCTTCGGCTCGTTAACTTCTGTTCAAGTTTCCCTTATTCATGTGTTGCTACAAGTACTTTTAAAAACGTCAAAAAAAGGGGCAAAAGCTTCAAATATAAGGGGGGGAAAGACATGAGGGTCTTATTTTGTTCATTCAAATATCGATATTAGGCACCATCGTATTGATTATCATACGATATATATAGAGGACCCCCTCGGAAATGAGATGCTACATATCAAAGATGGCTATCCTTTCAGAAATTCAAATAGATTGCTGTATCAATATTTTGTCCCACCCCTAATGTTAACTTAGTCAGTGCTGCAGAATAAAGTGAAGGCTTAAACCACGGATGTTTTCTCCAACATGATGTAACCATTTACGTAGAAATAAGATATACATATTGGGCTTTTTGTTCCATTCATCAAACAGAAAACACTTCCTCCTGTCGGACTAATGGAATACTTTCCACACATTCTCTATAAGAAAATAAGGTTTTTATGACTCAATAATTCCTTGAGTGGTAAAAAGGAAGCACCTGAGGAGACGGGAGTCAGAGGTGGAGGGAGGAAGGGACACAGCACACCCAGAGCCATTTGAGCACACCTGGCGCATCACTTAAAATATCACTCCGCCATTTCTCTGTCAACATTAGGGAGTTGAATTAAAAAACACAAGCAAGCGCCTCGCTCCTAGCCGCATCACTGTCGTGCCAATAATGATGTTAAATCAGACCCTCTCGTGTAATATTGGGTTGGCAACAGCAGAGTGTCACACTGGCCCACACATTTAGTATTCTGACTCCATGCCGGTTCAGATCAGATGTGTTATCACACGCTGGAGTGCAGGGAATTGGATGCTAATTTAAACCTGCAGAGGGAGGAGGAGGAGGAGGAGGATGAGGAGAAGGAGGCTGAGCAGCTATTTCAAAGAGCCAACATTAATAAAAAAGTAAATTATATCCTAAAAATAAAACAAAAAACAAACATCTGTTTCCAGCTCGGATCGTAGAGATGTAATGTATTTCATTTTTAAGAAATTATTAACACAATAATGAAGCATAATGGAATTTGGCAACGGTGAAAAGCAAACTGAATGAGTGTTTAGATTACTGTAATCAATGCGCATTATGACAAAGAGGCTTAATGTGATTAAATAACCTTTTTTATTACGATTAGAAAAAAAGCTTAAGCTTCCCTAACCCTGTGCAAGACTGGCGTGTTCAGCGCCCCCAAAAATCATGGTACGGCTCCTGTAGCTCCGACCTTCCCTTGCTGAGATGCTCATGACATGAGCTCATGCTCATGACATGCTCAGAAATCATTAAGGCCCTGACACAACGACCCGATAATCGTCCGTCGGACAGTCTGGCGAGGTCAGTGACTCGAGTCTGTTCGGTGTGTTCCGTGCCGTCGTCCGTCGGAGGAGCTGTCGGCCTTCATCTTGGCCGACCTGACTTGCTGGGTCGGAGGGCGGGCAGTCGGACTCAATGACCAATCTGATTGGTGGAGCACTAACCCAGAAATGACGAGCGGGATGAGTGACGGACGCCTCTCAAAATCTGATGAAAATCTTTTAAACTGACCTTTGTTGATCTGAAGTGAAGACAGATTCAGCAACTGCACGGCCTATTTCTCGCTTAAAATGTTTTCACAAACACGTTTCGGTGAACTATTTTCGTAAAATATGAGATCGTATTCTGAACGAAGCCGCCATTATGCCCAGTTGAAAAATCTGGGAGCAGCCAGACCCACTTTCTGAGGCAATTTTTGGACCTCAGGGAGCAAACTGATCAGTCTGACTGCCTTTTTGCCGACGGTCGGCCGTCGGTTTGGCGTGTCAGGGCCTTTAGTTTCAGGCCATTTGGAATCGATTGACTATGGTTTTGTGTGCATTTTTTTAGTAAACCTTTTTCACCAGTAGTTGGCGCTATAGAGATACCATAACCACATGTCTAGTCCTTTCCTAGGGCTAGACACGTGGAAGATAGGATCTTAAAACCAATTAACAAAAATACGTATGGATTCAAGAGTCAAACTCTTGCATGGTGGCAGGTAGGGACCCGAGATTTTTTGTGTATGTGTTTGAGACCAGCCCGACCCTTTCTGCATTAAATCCGACATTACTTATCACTTGACAGCATGGGCCAACATAGACTATAGTATATCAGCCACAAGCTAAATAACCTCAAAAAGGAAAATGCACTGGTAGGTACCCCCAGTATAGTGGGACAGGGTTCGACTCCCTGCTGATTGAGGCTTAGTGGGGGCATGTTTTAGGCCATTTGAAGTGCCTTCAAGGTTGAGATGGTTAGTTTCAGACACTAAAACCGAGCAGTTGAGCACGGTATGACACAAAGTCATTATGAGGACTCTTTGGTCTGGCCCCTGGGAAGCCAGCAAATATGCAACATCAGAGAGACCCTCAGATCATAGGATCATAGCGTCTCCCTACTTTGCATGTTTGCTGGCTTCCCAGAGGCATACAAGCCCCCACGTCAAGGCAAAGTCCATGTGGGGGGTGGGTTTTTTTTAATCTTTTTTGTTTTTTTTGTTTTTATATGTAGTATGTGTAGTATGGAGTGTGTAATGTGAATGGGTGCAGTGTGTGCACATGTAAGTGGCTGTGTGTGTGTGTGTGTGTGTGTGTGTGTGTGTGTGTGTGTGTGTGTGTGTGTGTAAGTACATGTTCTTTGATGAAGTGTGTTGTATTGTTGTTGGTTCTTCTCACTTCAGGATATCAATTCTCTTGATTTTGAAAGCCACCAGAGTCCTCTTAGAAATCCTTGCTTCCAGACACTGTTTATACTCTCTATACTCTCTGTATGCAACGCGAAGCTTTTACAGCCTTGTCCCTGTTATGAAGGACAGCTCCAACTCTGACCACTGTTTTGAGGTACTGGCGGGCAGGCACATTGCAGGAGACCGCACCAGTGGCCGTATGTCATCCTGGTCTTCTGCAGCCTGAACATCTTTTTCCAGCTCACAGTCACCTCCCATACTCTTTCCTCAGCAGCTTTACCAAGTGCTCTTGGCGGCTGCTGAACACCTCGGGCATAGTGAGGTTTCCAAGAATCTTCAACTTTTGAAGATCTGCCTGGCTCATGTAGGGACTAATCTCATGCAGGAGTGTCCTAAGGTGATTGTACTCAACAAAGTCACCGTTCATTACCATGGCTATTGAGCTTATGACTGTCACAACCTTAAGCATATGGCCTTTCAGGGCAGGGGGGCAGGCGAGCCAAGTCGGGTTGGATCCATGCCATGCTTCTCCTGCACTCGTACTGGAAAATGCTGCTAGGCCAAGAAAGCTCCTGCTGTTGGTTAAGCTTTTGCTACCCACAGTGCTGGTACCCAGGCTTACAGACAGCTGGAAGTCCAGTGGGGGACAGCGGGTGGCTATAAAACAGCTCTTCCAGTGCGAGTTCACACTGAAAAGCCTGTGCATACTGCCAAGGTCTGTGCAGTAACTGCTGAGAGCTGTGATGGCTGTTCTTCCTCGAGGTGGAGCTGTACAAAGTCCCTAACGTTCCACCAGAGCTTTCTGGTTCACCTGGCTGTACTGTAACGACCGCTGAAAGGATCGTAATCTCACAGTGCTCTGTACCCGGCTCACAGTCACCTTTTCTCAGATAAATTTAACCGTAACGAATGGTCAGCTATAATCTTAAATAGTCGCTTTGGTGCCTAAACGTAACTGTTGTCGCCGCAGGACGGTCACCTTTTGTTGGCTAAACTAAACTGCAACAACCTGTCAGCTGAACTTCATCTCTGGACTGGCTGTCGTTGTTTGCTAAGATATGGACTCCTGTCTGATGACTGACTGCAGAACATGCTGCATCTCTTTGGTGGAGGCATTTATACTACAGCAGAGCAAGTTAATATAGAAAAATGCTATGCAACAGCAGATATGCTGCCTCCACTCGGTTCTCCATCACCTCTAAGGTCAGCACTACTGGGAGGGTTTGCCAGGGATCACTAAAGTTGAACTCGTACGTGAAAGCTCTGTCTAAATTTACTTGACCTCTATACGAATCACCACGTAGAGGAGATTCCACTAAATTGTATTAATCCTGGTCCAAAATGTTCCTGTTATGAATGCTGATGTGAGACAGGAAACGTAAGCATTTCCCAAAACAGTTTCAAACCTGCACAGCTCTACCTCCGCTACCTCAAATCACCGTCCATTCAATCTAATTTTAGGACAGAGAGTGAGACGGCAGGCTAAATGTTTGAAAAACTGCACTACATCTGGTCCGCCTGCTGTAGTTTAGCTTTTGAGAACTAGAATAGTGATTCTAATTCAAGGTCTTCTCTCCTTTCTGTTTCTTTCAGCTGTGCCTGTTGAGTTGGGCTGCCAGTTTTCATCCTCTTTCATTACTCCCTCCCATTATTCCCTAATTTCCTTGCCCTCGCTCTTTGGGCACCTTTTGCACAAAGCAATCAGCCAGCAGTTAATGTCTGGGACTATCCCACTCTGTCTGTTCTTTTCTTTTTTTTTGTTTTGGTTCTTCGGAGGAAATGAGAGGAGACCAAAGCAGAAGCCGTCCCTCGCCTCCTTGGCTCTCGTCCTCGCCGTGATCGCTCAGAAATGAGTCTGTCGAGTGGACGCCGAGTTGTTTTGTGGAGCTCACAGAGTAATGGGAGTGTTTGTCTTCCTGCAGCACTCGCTTTCTCCTCTTGCTCCTCTCTCGGTGTTTGATTCACTCGCTCTGCCATGGACTGGAAGCAGCAGGTGGTCAGCATTGTGATCCAGGGATCCAGGGAGTGTGGGATACAAAAACTACATTTTAGCATAGGGATAAATAAACAGGGACAAGCTGCTGAATGGCCGGCAGGTTTCAGGTATCTACATTCAGATGGTCGAGGCCTAAAGGACTTCAGATAACCATGGCAACAACACTCATGCATCATGGCACTAATGAGCGTAATGCACAATAACTAATAACCCTTCTGCCTCCATGAACTGCTTTATTTGGTCCTCATAACCAAACGAGCCCGATGAGACGACTTAATTGCCTTATTATTTTTATTACTTCATTGTTCTTGTTGACATTATGTTTTGTGTATGTTTATTTACAGTGTTGGGAAGGATACTTTCAAAACGTATTCCGTTACAGAGTACAGAATACATGCCCAAAAATGTAATTTGTAACGTATTCCGTTACGTTACTCAATCTGAGTAACGTACTCTGAATACTTGGATTACTTCCACATTGAATAGCATTTTATTAGTGTAGGAATGCGGGAATCACATCCAGCTTACTAAACAGGCCTATTCTGGTGTGTTCTTCTGGTCCAACTGGCTGAATGTGTACCTGAACAAGCAGATAGATTGTTGTATTTGTAGTCCCGAACTGCATACTACAAAAATCTAACCGCAGTCTAAGCTACCATGAGCTAACTTTAGCTACCGTTAGCTAACATGTCAAACGGGGCTAGTCTTTCAACGGCTCTGGGGCTAGTTAATCAGCACGTAGGACAACATAAAGTCACATGTCAACTATAAAATAGCAAGGTGACCAGTAAAACTACAGCAGACGACTACGCTTGGCTAAAAATACCTTACTTTAAGATGCTTCTTCAGGTTGGAGGTGGAGGAATCTGGACGCTGAAAGGAAGTTGGTTGCTGGCAAGCAGAGGTTGCACTGCAGTGCACAGTTATATTTCGTTCTCCCTGTTCTTTCTTTAATGTGAAATGCTGTTTGAATTTCCGAGATAGAAACCATTCCTGCCCTGGCTCTGTTGCTCCATCTCTACCTCTATCAGTGATCACGTAAATAGCTCATTTTTTCGTTTTCATATTGGGGCTTCTGGGAAATGCATGGAGTTGCGAGAGTGAATAAACCCGTGAACCAGAGAAGTATTGTCATTTAATCCATTGATTTCAACAATGTAACTGTATTCTAAATACCAACTATTTAAATTGTAATGTGTATTCTGAATACGTAACGCCGGTACATGTTTTCCGTTACTCCCCAACACTGTTTATTTATGACCACTCTCAAAACACCAGGGACCGTACTGCAGAAACTTCTTAACTTGCAGATCCTATCTTAACTGTTTGGTAACCGTGGTAAAAGAGATAGGACCTGATTTAGGGGGGAAAAATGCCATTACAAATAAACAGTTCCTAAGTCGATGTTCCTATCCTAGCTGAAGGATAGGGAAAGTGTTTTACACCAACATCCTAACTTACAAAAACTCTCCTAACTTTAGGGTAACCGTTGAGCTGTCCTGACTCTTTCTTACTGCTAAGTTCGTGGCTGTCAAGAACAGCTGCTGGACGACACTCACAACGGCCAGCTACACTGTGCTTAGATTTTCGTACACAGACACATTACTAGGGTCCTATCTTGCACCCGGCGCAGCGCAAAGACCGACGCAAGTGTCTTTGCTAGTTTAAGACACAGTTGTCAATTTCCCGTCCATCTGTGGCGTGCTGGTCTTACAGGGAGGTGTGTTCAGGTGCATTCTGGGCGTGCTGGTCTTACAGGGAGGTGTGTTCAGGTGCATTCTGGGCGTATTTCTATCTTGAGGCAGCGTGAAGTGATCGCGCCATTGACCATCAAAAACCTGGTCTAAAGTCAATAACGCAGCATTTCATTGTTATTTTAACAGAGCATTAGTAAAATGCTCCTAGGCTCGTGCACAGCACGTGCAAACTATGCTTGTTACACACACAGGGACGCACAGCAGCACACACACATGCAGAAGATTACAAATACAAATATTACGATGCAAATCCACCATCATAACAGCAATGCTCCAAGGTCCAAACGCGCCTGGCTTTTAAAGGGAATGGGAGATGATCTCTGATTGGTTGATTGCATGTTACGCCCAAAACACACCTCTGATTAATGAAGACACTAAGAACAACCCTTTTGAACCATGCGCCCGGCGTACAGACCCTTTTTTCCACCATCAAACTAGCAAAATTGGGGGCCCGTAGTCTCACATTGCCTGATATATCTCCACAGCGCTGTGGAGGAAGGTCTGGCTACACCACAGATGAATTCTGGGATAGGAGACAAAACCGCTCTGGATTGTTTGCATTTCTTTAAACCAATCACCATCGTCTTGGGCGGCGCTAAGCTCCGGACGCAGCGATGGTGTCTCTGCTAAATAGTCTCAGGAAGGAAGTTGTTTTGGTGGAACATTTGCACCCCGCAAAAGAAAACTCCACATACAATATTACATGAAGTTACCTGTTGACACAATACACAATACGTGAGCTATTTAAATGAGCTGATACATGGTTAAACCTCATTGGCTCTAACCAGTGTATCTCCGTGTGTACTTCGTCCAGAGCAATCCCACCAGTTGGTCCCAAAACGTCCCAGTTAGAGAGGAAATGCCCTAAAGATATTCTTCATAAATCTTTACAATCATTCCCAGAAAGAACCAAGCAGACCTGTCTTGTTGCACCGTCCAAATGTTCCTTAAAACATTTCCAGCGTAGCTCGCTAGCTCGAAGTTTGTTGTTGTTTCCCGAAGAGAACGAAGTGTGACAACGACAACATACAGAGAAAGACAGCGGATATCCAAGAGACAGGCGCTATTACAGAGCGTTTCAGACCGAGCGTGAATACAGCCATATTCAGACAGACAGTATGAGGAAAATAATAATAATAATAATCTCACATTAAACCTTGTAAACATGTTCTAGTAGTAAACCCAAGTATGAACCTGGAAATGAGCATAATACGGGACCTTTAATATTAAATGTAATCCAGTCTGCATTATTTAGGATTGAAAAGGTTTTTTTTTAGCACAGTTGTTCATCTTTTCAACTGATGATTCAACCAGGAGAGTTTCGTCAGACTTCCAGATGATATTACTGGGTAATAAGTTTCTAATTTTAAAGAACTAACCTTTAAGCAGCACCCCCACCCCCACCCCTCACCTCTATCCTGGAAATGTACTTCCATTGACACCAACTAACACGTTACAAACAAAACTTTTCTGTTGTGATAACTGAGTTGAGAGCTGCTCTGCTTCCTGTTTCATGTGATCACAGCAGGTTTTGAATTTCACACTGTGGTTATTATAGAATAGAACAGATTGCCTTTTATTGTCACTATACACATGTACAATGAGATTAAAAGCAACTCCTTTTCCAGTGCCAACATGTACGTAAAATAAATATAACAACATGGAATAAAATAAGTAGTGCAAAAAAAAAGGGGGGTAAGGTGCACAGTTCTGAGACGCTATATACATATCAAATATATGGTTTTATATACACTGTGATATGCTGTATTGCACATTATTTGAATATTGCCCAACAGTGGTGATCATATTCAATGAGTAATAGATATTGGACGATGAGAGTAATGATATTGCACAGTAATGGAATTGCACAGTATTCAATAGTATTAAATGTTAAATATTGCACAGTAGGTGGGTATTATTAATAACATCATTAGTCCTCCACAGAGGCCTGCCACTTTTGACCTAATGATCCAGCCCGAGCCACTGAATCGTTGACACCCCCCCCCCCCCCCTTGCTTCGTCTTCGCCGTCACCTGCAGAACCTGCCTCATCTTGAGGAGGAATTGGAGTGTGGAAGATTCCTCGCATTAACCTGCGAGGACTCCTCTGCATCATACAGGATCTAATTGCCACAGACATTTGTCATTATTATCTTTCTCTTTTCACCTTCTCCTTCTTCTTCTAAAGCCCCCTCTCTCCCCGACCCCCTCTCACACTCACACAGTCCCGTTCTAATCCTCTGCATTATTATCGGCACATTTTCATTATCTTTGAGAGGCTCGGCGCTCACTGTGCTTTGATGAGTTTATGAACAGTGGCACCTCTAATCCGAGGGAAGATGCTCTTGAGAACGCAGTGATCAGCGCACATCACAGCGCCAGGAGCCAGGGG
>NC_135864.1:1988232-2005732 GCF_031162955.1 Sander vitreus
AGAATGCACCTGAACACACCTCCCTGTAAGACCAGCACGCCCAGAATGCACCTGAACACACCTCCCTGTAAGACCAGCACGCCCAGAATGCACCTGAACACACCTCCCTGTAAGACCAGCACGCCCAGAATGCACCTGAACACACCTCCCTGTAAGACCAGCACGCCCAGAATGCACCTGAACACACCTCCCTGTAAGACCAGCACGCCCATGGGTCACAGATGGGCGCAGGTGCATTTGTTATTTAAACGACGCGGGCGCTGGACGGGAAACTGACAACTGGGTCGGTCTTTAACTAGCAAAGACACTTGCGTCGGGCTTTGCGCTACGCTGGGTGCAAGATAGGGCCCTTACAGTGTGTTATTTGCATTATTTTATTGCATCCTCTAGGAAGCTGCCTGTTACACTGTTGTTTTGCAAAGTCCTCAACATGTAATTTAAAGGGATCATTTGTCATCTAACCCACCAGGTCGGGGTATTTGTGGATGAAACTCATTTGGTCTGTGAGCCACCTCGGGCGTTTTGACAGACAGGCGATTTGCTCCTGGTAAAAAAAAGTGTGCAGAAAAAGCCGTGCAGAAATCAACAGCTCCACTGAGAGAAAGCAAAGAGGCTTTCAGGCGCTCTGAGGCGCAGGTGACCGAGGTCCTCCCCTGACAGCCAGGCAGCGTCTGTTTATGGAAGCTTCGACCTCAGACCCTGCAGATTGCATGCTTTCTGGGAGTGATTATCTGCCGATGGAGACATGCTTTTATATCCCCCCTGCCCCCATCAGCCGGGAGGACAGACAGTGGCTGACAGACAGGGTCGACCCCAGCCGCTGAAATGATGCAGTCCTGGAGAGATAATTGGCAAGCGGCGGGGTCATGTTTGATGGAAACACACTTTGCAAATTTATCTGGGGGCAGCAGCAGTGTCGCAGTCAAACACTGTATTTAGAGCTTGCTTTCTTCGCTCTTGCTCTTCTCTCCGCGGAGGCTTCTCTCTGCCGAGGCCTGATACGCACAAGCAGAACAAATCCCCCCTGCTTTGATTATGAAAGCACAACACTGGCTTAAGATATTATTCAGTCCACATTAAAGAGCATATGGTCAGTACTGTTATGCACACACATATAGAACATATAAATACAACATGTCTTTCAGTTTCTTCTCTTTTCTTTAGAGACCATGTCACCAGGCTCTATGAATGTTGTTTTTTTCCTCCAGTACAGCCTGGCAATACATAGCAGCAATATCACACATAACCTCATACAATAAAATATAAAACCTCAGTTACTGATTGGGATTTAATGTGGTTGTTTGTTTTTTAAATTGAAGCAGCCGTTGAGATGTTATAATGAATCCCAATTGCTTTCTTGGCAATACCCGCCGTGCGTGGCTTTTTCTTCGTGCTGCTAAGCAAGGCGGGTCTTGCCAAGAAGGTAAGTAGAAGTCATAATAATGCTAGGTAAGGACTACTAGCCAGTCAGAAGCAGAGTATGAGGGCGTGCCCTGACAGTACCTAGGTAAGGACTACTAGCCAGTCAGAAGCAGAGTATGAGGGCGTGCCCTGACAGTACCTAGGTAAGGACTACTAGCCAGTCAGAAGCAGAGTATGAGGGCGTGCCCTGACAGTACCTAGGTAAGGACTACTAGCCAGTCAGAAGCAGAGTATGAGGGCGTGCCCTGACAGTACCTAGGTAAGGACTACTAGCCAGTCAGAAGCAGAGTATGAGGGCGTGCCCTGACAGTACCTAGGTAAGGACTACTAGCCAGTCAGAAGCAGAGTATGAGGGCGTGCCCTGACAGTACCTAGGTAAGGACTACTAGCCAGTCAGAAGCAGAGCATGAGGGCGTGCCCTGACAGTACCTAGGTAAGGACTACTAGCCAGTCAGAAGCAGAGTATGAGGGCGTGCCCTGACAGTACCTAGGTAAGGACTACTAGCCAGTCAGAAGCAGAGTATGAGGGCGTGCCATGCTAGCAGCTAGGCGAGCATTATAACGTGTGTTCCAAAGTGACCACGTTTGTCTCTGAAGTAAAGGCTGGACTACAATAGAGCTGTTTGGAGCAGTTTGTGAACAGTGGTTTCTGTTGGAGATGGTAAGTCCCTTTGGGGGGGACTTTGGGCTTTTTCACTTTGTAAACCTATAACATACACAAAAAAAGATATATAACACAATAAAGGAAAGGGGAAAAGCCAAAAAGCATAACATGAGCACATTACAGAAGCCATCTTATCTCCACCCAATGCTTATTCTTTGTAAATAGTTTATTTCTAATAAAAACACATACTGTATTAGGTCACTGTATCTGTTTAAAAAGTCAATAAGCAAAGTTTTCAAAAACAAAACAAAAAAAAAGCCGTCTAAAAATACATTCTCTACATTGTCCTTAAAAACCTTTAAATCTCCAGCTCCTGTCCTCTGCTCCTGGTTCAGCTGCTTCTGCTGCCTGTTAAATATCTTATCTCACCATTTCCATTCACACGCAGTGGTTTCCGTTGAAGTAGGGAATCCATTCCCACATTGTGGTATTGTGTCATTGCACTAGATGAATATAAATTGCATCAATTTCCAGTGATAAATGCGGAGACATTGTGCTGTGGATGCTGCATTAGTGAATAATTGGGAGGAAATGTCAGGGACACATTACAATATGCAACAGTATACTAATGTGTTTATGTCTTGGTATTCTGTCGGAGGCTCACTGCTGTTTCATACGGACGGTGTGACACAGAAAAACTGCCTGGGCTCCACAATATCATGACATGAATGCTTTCTCATCCCGCTGCAGTCTGGAAAAGATTTCCTGCTTGAGACAGACATCATTAGGCTGAACCTGCAAAACACTGTCACTCCCATCGCGTCAAAAAGCGATGTTTGGTCAGGGGCCTTTGGCGTTTGTTATTGACGCAAAAAGTCTCCTTTAGCGTCATATTTAGACACACTTTTTGACGCTCTGGGTCGGGACGTACGTTTACCTGACATGTGGCACAAGAACGGGACAGTTAGGTTTAGGAAAAGACGGTGGGTGGGGTTACGAAATGTATGTTAAATCACACGGGACAAGATTCACGATCTCCTGGGTTGTTTGACCCATCCACCCCCCCAACCTGCCTCCTTACTCGGATTTTTCTCGGTCTTTCATACTACTCGCTACCGTTGTCGCTCTTAAGACCCGCCCTTTAATAGCATTCACACGCTACTATTGGCCAAGCGTCCATGCTTACGCAAGGTAACGTAACCCGATTTGTTCAGGTCCTATCCCCTGACCAGTCGGCTATCATAACCTTAACTACTCCAGGTCAATGCCTAACCCCAACTATACGGGCTGCTTCGTAGTGCGGGACTTGCCTAGAAGTTGCGTGGGATCCATAATAACACGCCAATGACCAAGCATCATTATGTCCATGAGTTGGAAGTGAGCAGCTTGCACCCAGTGCAACAGTGTGCCTCTAGCCTGCCTTGGTCATACTCTGATTCTAGTCAGAATATGAGTCTGATTCTGCTCCATTGGGCTGAGATTATGGGGCGTTTTTCAACCAAACCAGGAAGGAAAATGCCTCAGCACTCAATTGGATAGACCTACAACCAATCAGAGCAACAGATAGACCTACAACCAATCAGAGCAACGGAGACAGACGTCACAGAAGCTGCAAGTCAAAGGCAGGCTTCGACAGAGCAAAGGCAGAGGCGGCAGTTTCCGTGTTATGCGGACGGGTGTGGCAATGTGTATACATATGTGATCGCGGTTCTCTGTTCCTCTTTTAAAATGAATGCGCTGTCGATATCTTCTATAACAGACGTGATGGCAGCCATCTTTGTTGTACACAAATTCAACCCAAGCGCTCTTTGGTGATGTGGTTGATTACGTTACTGTTGATCATTGGTCCATCATCTTATAAAGCCCGCCCTGGCAATTTGATTGGTCTGAACAGCTCTTGTTCGAGCATAGTTGCTCCACAACGGATCAAGTTCAGACCCAACTTCCCGACCTCGAATGTTGTGGGCGGGGCTAAGTTCGGTTGGCATTCAGGCTAGTGTGCCTCATTAATGTGTTTTTAAAATATAAATATTAGGCTGTGATACACACGCTATACTCGTTAGATGTATTGAATCTGAACATGAGATCTGTTGGTCAGAAGAAAAACATTTAATCTTTAATCAGGAATCCTGGTTTTCCATTCTCTGCAGTAAACAGGCGTTTCATGTACAGTATGTAGTTTCAAGCGTTATTCTAAACTCCACTTGAATTGTTTGTCTTACATCTGTGTGGGAGTAAAAAGTGATAACCCTTAATCATGGCAACACAATTAACACAGCAAGAAGTGAGGAAACGTCTCTGCTGGGAGGGAGGTTCAGAAGGCTTTACATTAAAACTTTACGTTACCAGCCTGCACACCTGCTCCATAATGTCTACAATGAGAATGCTCCATCTCATGGGAATATTCCAGATGTCGTCTTGCACATCATTGTGTACACATTTTATCCAAATTAAGCCTGACGAGACACGTTCACATGCCTAAAACAAGTATGTTTTGTGTGGACTTGACAAATATCTTGAATGGCCACCTAAATTATGACTGACGTCTTTCAGGATGTCGATCAGTGTAGCTGTAATTTCTGAAGTGAGGGGGACAGACTGTTCAGTAGGTTCCCTAGGTCACTCACCAAATCACGGATTCCAATAGCCTACATTTCATCTATGATTGATGGAAACACGGACATATGGGGGTAGTGTCAGGGGGAAGGGGCATGCTCCCCCGGATAAATGTTTTTGCTGTAACAGCCCAAATTTGGTGGCCTCTCTGGCACATTGTAATGCCACTATTCCATTACATCCATTGATCTTAATTATTGCATTTAATTTGTTCCTCCTTATGTGATTTTGTATATATATATATATATATATATATATATATATATATATATATATATATATATATGAGTCCATCAATCCACTGATGCAACCTGAGTAATGTGCACGTCATGTCGCTGTGACGTGTAGTTACATTTTTTGAGAGGTGCTGTAGCCTGGCGTGGCTACAGCGTATTGTTGCTGTCTCAACATACCTACGTAGCCACGGTGTAGATTTAACGCAGAAGCATAAATCACGCTGACCGCTGGCGATGTTTTTTTAGTTGCATCAGACGAATCCATGCTTACGGGCGCTGCCGTCTTCCTCTATTCCGACTAATCAACATATTTTTGTAATCGATTAACGTCCCAGCCCTACATGCTTTACACTGATATGCACCTGTGTGTCTGAAATACAATTTTTTGTTTTTATTCCTTTATTTAAAAGTGACAATGCACATTAATCAACATGAGTACAGAGTCCAATGTGCCAGATTTAGCCATACAGGCTAATTTTTATCTGCAGTCCCTAGCAGGTTGAGGGCCTAAAACAATACAATAGATACGCTACAGCAATACAACAAATACACATAAAACAAGAAAGACATAGACATAGACAAGTAAAGCGTTGTTAACGCGGCCGAGGTTTTTAGCTGCCAGAGAGCCGAGCTTTCTGCTCCAACTTCAGCCGTGCACTCGGAGGGATGAAAACCATTAACACAATTTATATCAAACATCCACCATCAGGTCAATTATCTTCCTTATCCCACCACCACTCTCTCCCCCCTTTCTTCTCCCATCCCTCCCTCTGTCCCTCCATCCCTCCCTGCGTCCACAGATAATCTAATTGAGGCCGTGGCTGTGGGCTGAGGCTCATTACCGCTCGGATGCTTCTGAATGTAGCCACATCACGGCTTCATTAGAATAAGACGGATTGACAGTTCAGAGGAGAAACGTAAAATAAATTTAAAAAGTCAAGAAAGAGGAGGTAGCTGCGGGGATGGTACTTGTGGCGGTGTTGGTGTTGGTGGTTTGTGTGCAACAAATCAGCTTTGATTGGGCCAAGGGTCAGCGAACTGTTGGAGAGCGTTGGCCAACAGGCCTCCACTCTTCAGTCCGTCCAACTGGAACAGACAGGCCTTCATGGTATGGTTGGGGGGGAGGGGTGGACTATAAGAGAAAATAATAATGTAAAAAAACTGTAATATGTTGGCAGCTGGAGCGCCAAATAAATACTGTACAACAATAGGGTGGGGGAAAAAAATCGATACAGCATAGTATCGCGATATTTACTCTTATATTATATTATATATTAACTCTTTAAATTTCTGTGAGTGATTTATGTGAGATATATGTGTGTATGTGTATTTGTTGTGTTATGGTTGTCTAAGCTACTGGATGCCTAACATTTCCCTCAGGATGAAAAAAGTATCAATCCATCTATCTATCTATCCGTCCGTCTGTCCATCTATCTATCTATCTATCTATCTATCTATCTATCTATCTTATCTATCCGTCCATCCGTCCGTCCGTCTGTCTGTCCATCTATCTATCTATCCATCCGTCCGTCCGTCCATCCTTCCGTCCGTCCGTCTGTCTGTCCATCCGTCCATCCGTCCGTCCGTCTATCTATCTATCTATCTATCTATCTATCTATCTATCTTATCTATCCGTCCATCCGTCCGTCCGTCTGTCTGTCCATCCGTCCATCCGTCCGTCCGTCTATCTATCTATCTGTTATTATTATATATGTGCGTTGGTCAGTTTGTCTGCTTGACAATCCCATTTTGCAGCAATAAAATTGATGCGAGATGAACAAAACAGAAACGTCTGTCTTATTAGATAAAACAGATGCAGAATGCAGAATATCGTGTTTAAAATCACAATAATATTGTATCGTGACATACTGTAAGTATCGTGATGTTAACGTATCGTGAGGCCTCTCATAAAATAACGCAAAATAACTTTCTTGCAAAAGTACAGTCACTCTCCAGTAAGGACTGAGCCTTGAGTATATGGGGCGCACACTCAACCAGGTGAGCTACCAGGGCGCCCCCAATCTATCAAATCAAAGTCAAATATTTGTGGAATTGTGGTAAATTCAATTTATCGCACCGTTGTGATGAAAAGAGAGCTGAGCCAGAAGGCAAAGCTCTCAATCTACCGGTCAGTTTTTGTTCCTACCCTCACCTATGGTCATGAAAGCTGGGTCATGACCGAAAGAACGAGATCCAGGGTACAAGCGGCCAAAATGGGTTTCCTCAGGAGGGTGGCTGGCGTCTCCCTTAGAGATAGGGTGAGAAGCTCAGTTATCAGTGAGGAGCTCGGAGTAGAGCCGCTGCTCCTTTGCGTCGAAAGTAGCCAGTTGAGGTGGTTCGGGCATCTGGTAAGGATGCCCCCTGGGCGCCTCCCTAGGGAGGTGTTCCAGGCACGTCCAGCTGGGAGGAGGTCTTGGGGAAGACCCAGGACTAGGTGGAGGGATTATATCTCTAACCTGGCCTGAGAACGCCTCGGGATCCCCCAGTCGGAGCTGGTTAATGTGGCTCGGGAAAGGGAAGTTTGGGGTCCCCTGCTGGAGCTGCTACTCCTGCGACGGAGTTGGACGAAGATGGATGGTGGTAAATTAGCAAATGTATTTTAAAAAGTAAAAAAAAAGTCTTTAAAAAATGGAAATGTTGTGGTTATTTGCAATTACAGGTTTCTCATGTTCTTTTACCATTAACATGTAAATTCAAAGTCTATTTTTTGTAATTTTTTAATTATTTATCGTGTTTGTTTAAAAAAAAAAAGAGGAAAAACCTGTAAACTAATTCGGTAAAATTATATTTTTTTTGCAGTGTGGACACACTCCGTGGTCTGGGTGGAGACAGGAGAAGGTTGTCCAGCACTTGCAGGGTTGGTGGTTTGATCCCAGCTCCTCCTGTTGGTTTGTCAAAGTGTCCTTGAGCAAGACTCATCACCCCAAAGCTGCTCCAGATGGACTTTAATAGATGCTTTAAAAATGCAGTCCATTTACCATGAGTGGGGGGTGGGGGTGGGGTTGGGGGGGGACACGTGTGAAATGAACCAAATGAACGAGAAGAGCTCTGCGAGCCGCTCATTAAAATTAAAGTGCTCATTAAAACTAATTGCCAATTTAAGGAATCTAGAGAATCTATCCGGCTCCCTTCCCACGTGCGATCTCACCGCCTGTCAATCACAACAGGCAGAAAAAGACCACCGAAAACAGACCCCCACCCCCACCAAACCAAGCCCAGAGCCAAACCTGAGCCGCACCTCTCTTCTTCTTCTTCATCACCAAAACAAAAGCAGAAATACACACACACACACACACACACACACACACACACACACACACACATAGTGCGTCTCACTATCTTTGTGGGGACCCGTCATTGACATAATGTATTCCCTAGCTCCTTACCCTAACCTTAACCATCCCAACTAAATGCCTAACCTTAACCCTTACCCTCACCCTAACCAGAACCTCATTCTAACCCTAATCCTAAAACCAAGTCTTAACCCTCAAACAGCCCTTTAACCTTGTGGGGTCCAGCATTTTGGCCCCACAAAGCTGTCGGGACCACACAAGTATACTGGACTCCCGGTTTTTGGGCCCACGAATATAGTTAAACAAGAACAGACACACACACATACACACACACACACACACACACACACACACACACACAGAAAATCAATATCAATAGCATGTGAAACAAACCTTGGATCAGTTTAGCTTTCAGCCAGAACAAGCTACCGGCTGACTGTGAACAAGCATTCAAGCTTGTGTCAGCGAGGTCAACCTGCTGAAACAAACGGACGTACACATTTCCACCAGCGGCACAGCCGCCACCGCACATTGATCCAAAACGCATTATCAGCGGGGTGATGGCTTGCTGAAGGTCAAACATGCCTTCGATTCACACAGAAACTACCGCAGATCGCCAGTGTTTTCTGATTTACTTTACAGGACCGACGGGTGTTTATGACGGATGCGTGTGCAGCTGCAGGCCATGAGACATGCTGTGGATATCAACAACTCTCTGACCTTCCCTACAGCACCACCACAAGCACACGATTCACTCCTGACAAACACTTTCAACACTGGATGGATTTTTCTACAACTTTTTAAAGGATATTCTTGGAAACCCTTTTTTTTTGGTGACCCACTGACCCTTTCTCCAGTGTAACCCGTTCTCACTCCGAACTCGTAGAATAAGGACGTTTGGACAGTGGCTGTCAGCATCTGATGCGACGAAAAAGGCGTCTTTCAGCGTGTTTGTGTAACGCACCGGGGAGAGCAGCAGTTAGAGAGGATTTAGAGAGGAGAGCAGGGTTCACATCCTGCTTGCTATAGTCGCTTTTTCTTTCCTCCCGCGTGTCACAGAACTGTACGCCCACCCACGACCTTTTCCTAAACATAACTGCGTCAAAAGGGACGACGATAGTCCCGACCAAGCGCGTTTACTTATAGCGCTAAAGGAGACTTTTAGCGTCAATAAGAACAACAAAGGCACCTGACCGAGCGTCCATATTTTACGAGATGAGTGTGACAACATGTTGTCCAGTGTCAGCATTGGTAAGAAATAACCATACATACACTGAAAATATTAATGTAATATCTAATAAACATGGGGGAAGTGCGTTCAGGGATGGAACAAAAATAATTACAGCAGGCCCGCAGCGAAAAATTGAGACGGAATCAACTTATAGAGAAAAGCAACCCGACGTTGCGCTGCGGTGGCCAATCGTGTGCGTAGATCAGACTTGTCAGAGTGTTTTGAGGCGGTGTAAGAGTCCTGTACAGGAAACGGGAAACATCGCTGCCTTTATCTCTGCCACAAGAACGTTTTAAAACACCAAACACGAGCACTAAACTGCCCGGGAGTTTGTAGAACAGCCGACTGTTTCCTCAGTCCCTCCATCTCTTTTCTTTCTCTCTTTCTCCAGGAATTGAAGCTGCCGTCGAGGTCCAGAAACGATTGGAGAGAAAACAGTAGTGAAATATAAAGTCTGCTGTACTCGTGCTAATTGGGGGGTTAAAGAACACAACAGGACGTTGCACAAGCGGGCCGTCTCAGTGACACTCCAACTGCTGCACAACCCTGCGGCGAATCACCGGATCCCCTTCTGGCTATGTGAATGCAGCCTTATGAGGCTACGTCTCCAGCGCTACATTTTGGTTTTTAAGCGTTCTCCAGTAGAAGAACTAATCTCAGTTTAAACTAAAACGCCCAAAACCTCATATCTCACCATCATCCTGGTATACTGGGCATAAACAGGAGGCAGCGTGGAGACTCCGCCCACTGCTGGTAGTTGCCATGGTAAGGTTAGTAGCTTTAAGTCTAAGAGAACGAGACATCGTGACCAATAAGACCCAATCAGGAGGAGAAACATTGGCGTCAGTGTCGGTGTTGACAAAGGTCTCCGTTGGCGGCCGTTGAGACTGAAACACAACCCCGCAGATTCCAAACCAAAACGGGTCAGAAGAGTTTCCAAATGTCTCCAGTTTAGAGGCTCGGAAATGCCAGAGCAGGGGGAATGAGAGGGGGAAACGCCAGAGCAGGGGGAATGAGAGGGGGAAACGCCAGAGCAGGGGGAATGAGAGGGGGACATGCCAGAGCAGGGGGAATGAGAGGGGGGAAACACCAGAGCAGGGGGAACGAGAGGGGGACACGCCAGAGCAGGGGGAATGAGAGGGGGACACGCCAGAGCAGGGGGAATGAGAGGGGGAAACACCAGAGCAGGGGTTCTATACAAATAAAGTTATTATTATTATTTATATAGTATATATTATAGTTTATTGGGATACGTCCTCCTTTCATGGGTTTAAAGATGGCGTCTGCGTTCAGTCTCCAGTGAGAGATGTAGTTTATTGGAGCTCTTGTGCTGGAAATATGAACAGCATTCTGGGAAACAAGTCAGTAAAATCTCGTTCATGGCACGCCCACACACACACACACGCACACACACACACACACACACACACACACACACACACACACACACACACGCACACACACTCACTCACTCACTCACTCACTCACTCATCCTGCAGGCCTAATAGGCTCGGAGCGATATTAACATGTGTGTTTTTGGATCTTAATTACTCGTCGGTGTGTGAGAACGTACGATTTATAACGAGCTCCCGGCAGCTCCGCTTACCTTGGTGAGCTCTCGCTAAATTGGGCGATAACTCACTCGGGCGGGTAAACATGACACGCAATAATTGGCGCTTGCAGATTTGACTTATTAGTATGATGTATCGATCCGTCTGGCCCCTCCGCGCACGCCGGCCACGACTCAAGTCTATGAGCGTTGTTTGTTATCTGTGGAGAAAGGTCAGAGAGAGGGAGGCTGAATGTTGCAGGTCGAGTCACATTTTTATTTTGTTTCACACATTTCACACTAAAGCTATCTGATTAAAAACGGGAAAGGCCCTTTCTTCTTTCGGGAGCGATCCTATGTCCTCACATTTCTAAAGAAAATGTTTTCACTGTGTTCCTACAGCCCGATGGTCCCACAGCCCTATGTTCCCACAGCCCTATGTTCCCACAGCCCAATGTTCCCACAGCCCTATGTTCCCACATTTCCTTTTTCATAAATTTGTATCAGACTTTAGCCCTCTTTCTCCCAATTTGGTAGCCAATTACACCCAACCTATTATCCAGTAGCAATGGACTACAGATGGAATGTAACCCTAACCCTAACATAGGGCCTAATTTTAAGAAAAATCTTAGAAATATGTGAACATTGGGCTGTGGGACCATAGGGCTGTGGGACCATTGGGCTGTGGGAACATAGGGCTGTGGGACCATAGGACTGTGGGAACATAGGGCTGTGGGAACACAGGACTGTGGGAACATTGGACTGTGGGACCATAGGGCTGTGGGAACATAGGGCTTTCCCCCTTCTTTCAACGTGACATTGTCAGTAGTCCATCCAGAACTTTAGATGACGTTTTATTTTCTCTGTTAATCTTGTCAACCCGAGTCTCAATGACCTCACTGGCAACAGAACACAGTTGTTTCTTTGTTATTCCTAAACGAATCACATTCACAAGCCTTTTACACAGCAAACCGTCTGACTTCCAGCAGATAAAACCACAGGTGGCACTAATAATAACAAGAATGATGCCTCTGTTCCAGCAATTAATAATGTAAATGGTTACATCTGTGTCTGACAAGTCAAAATGTAGAGTAGGTTAGTTATACTCCCGGGTATACGTCCCAGGTTGTTAATTGCATCCACGTTTCCTTCCCTTGCCTCCCTTCTTCGTGTTGTAGTCCATCACACCGAGGAGGCCCAGGAGAGACGCGAGGAAATCATGGGAGGAGAGAGGCAACGAGAGAATGTGTTTCAGAGGGATGAGACGTCCTTTCCTCTGATGCATCACATGAATCCGTCAGCTGTATGGGCAGAGTTAGCAACTCCTTCAGCTGCACGGCTAACATTTTTTAGGGTTAGGGGGATTAAATCTGATACAAATTCATGAAAAAGGAAATGTGGCACCATAGGGCCTAATTAAAAAAGAAAACGTAGAAATGTGGGATCATAGGGCCCAATTTTCAGTGAAAAAAAGAATTCTTAGAAATGTGGGAACATAGACACGCAAAGACACTTGTGAGTTGAAATGCAGACTTTAGATATGAACTCCTGTTGTTTTCAGCTGTAGGAGGGACCGGGGTGATCTCCTTCCTGCTGATGGATGGGACTTCCTGCTCTTTGTTTTGACAGGTAGACTGATATTCCCGTTACACCCAATCACCGCAGACCGTCACGGAGCAGGAAACGGCTGTGAGAGATGAATGCAGCGGTGGCGAGAGCCGGGACAGGTGGCAGCTTCGATTAAATGTTAAATGATGAAGAGGGTCTCACCTGTCACAGCCCCCGTCGCCCCCACAGATGTCCCCAGAAACGCCAGAAGGGATCGCCGGACAGGCTGATTCATGACCCGGCTGGCAGGAGGCTCTCAAAACTATTTAAGGATAAAGTATCGTCATTTTTTAAAACCGCTATCGCTCCGCTCTGCCCGTTTTTAACACCTGACACCACATTTTCTCTCCCCTGCCACCTCCTCTTCTGTGGTTAAAGACTTCCAGCGCTCGGCAGCAACTCTTGACCGGACCTTTTTGTCACAGCTGAAAGTAGATCCGGCCGCATTGGCTCTGACAACCGTGCTGGAGGATCATTTCTTTATGTGCAGCGTGCTTCATTTTGCTTCAAACTGCGACACCGGTGGAAATGTTTCAGCTTCTTGATTAGTAAAAGACCAAATGTAAAAGAACTTGAATTAGATCATTTGATGGCATGAGGGATCTTTAGTACTTTACGTTTCATTTTGCGAAGCCCATTAGTCTGCTCCAACAGGAACGTGTCTGAGTGTTTCAGAGACACACAGCTAAAAATGTGCCGTGTTCTGCAAGCAAAGGGCCTCGCCGGCTTTCCATTTTAATAAGAAAAAAAAAGGGAAATAGCCATTCAAGTGTCAGGCAGGGATGAAGCAATAGTTCTTTTTGTCATGTAAATCTGGCTGTAACAGAGACGGGAAACATTTGTTGCAAATAATGAATGACGCAGAGCTGCAGGCTGGACCTGGATACTGTCTGATTAAAGCTGAACACTTTGATGCTGGATTTGGAGCAAGGAGGGGGGCTGGGGGGTGCAAGTCCTCACAGTCTCACCTGAGATCATGACTACACACACACACACACACACACGCGCAAAAACACACACACACACACACACACACACACACACACACACACACACACACACACAACATAACCCAAACTCATTACCTGACGGAACAGCTGGCACCTCACCTGAGAATCTCCAGCAGTTTTATCCCCGTTTATTTTCCACATCTCCTCTTCAGGCTCTTTAAAGGATGACAGAATATGTTGGAGATACACTTAGTAGAAATGGATAGCAGCATCATCATCCCGAGGAGAGTATTCCTGTGAAACTATATGACAGCCGGGCTAATTAACTTTTTTTATTCAGAATACAAACACATAAACACACAGAAAATTGACTAATTACAGCGATTATTCACTGTGTCTAACGTATTCACTTTATTTTCATTTTGTTTAATCAATTAAAAAAAAGCCTTTTTTTAACCAGCTGCCTCCCCATGATAAACTGTCTTCAAGCTGACTTTAACTGCTGTGTATACCCAACACGTGAAAGAAAAACACTGTTGCTGTTTTTATTATTTTTTTCTTTATTTTTTTTAATATATCAGGGAATGTTTAAAAAGTGTGTGTCCGATACCGACTATTATGCATTTACAGTCAAAATGAAAATCTTGAAGTCAAAATCTGGATTTTATAATGTTACAAAAACACAACTTTTTAATGCTTTTAGAAAGCATTTAATAATAATTTAATAATATATAATTATTTAATAACAATAACAATAAGCTTTGAACATAATCCCCAGAAAGAGAGAGCCAGAGTGTGTGTGTGTGTGTGTGTGTGTGTGTGTGTGTGTGTGTGTGTGTGTGTGTGTGTGTGTGTGTGTGTGTGTGTGTGTGTGTGTGTGTGTGTGTGTGTGTGTGTGTCTGTGTGTGTGGGGGGGGTTATTAACCCTCAAGTTGTCAATGGGTCAAATTTGACGAAAATTATAGGATGTAGAAATAATAATAATAAGTGCCGAAAATGTAAAAATAAAAAATACGACAAAACGTTGGGAAAATCAACAGAAACAACGAAACACCAGGAGAAAATGTCAAAAAAAACTTCAGAAAAAGCATCCAAAACATAAAACAAATGCCCAAAACATTGAAAAAGTGACAAAACGTCAAAAAAAACAAACAACAAAATGTCAGATAAAGTGATGTCGGTTTTGAAATAAGTGACCAAAACACAAAAGTTGGAAAAAAGCAGCAACCAAAGTGTTGGTGTGGTTCATGGTTTCATGGTCACGGGAAGATAACACAAGGGTTAGGTCAGACTCAGTGGGGAGTCAAACCGAAGCAGAGGGACAGACACAGAGCGGTAGAGGAGCCAGAACACTTTTTAATCATTAACTTCATCCGTCATCAGGCAAATAAAACACAGATACAGATCATCTGAAAACTGCCAAAAAACGGCTCGATAATGGTCTATCATTAGATTGTTTTGATGGTGTTAGTGTTGCACAGCCTTAAAAAACCAAACACTGGGCGCTCAGCTGGTAGAGCGTGCGCCCATATATAGAGGTCTACTCCTCGATGCAGCGGGCCCGGGTTCGACTCCGACCTGCGGCCCTTTGCTGCATGTCATCCCCCCCGTCTCCCCTTTCATGTCTTAGGGCCTTATTTTAACGATCTGAAACACAAGTATCAAACACCAACCGCAAGTAGCTTTGTGGGCGGATCTCGGGCGGATAAATGACTCTTGCACCCGACGCAAATCTAAAATGGGTTGGTCTGAAGTAGCTCCTACTCATAGGTGTGGTTTGGGCGTAACGTGCAATAAACCAATCAGAGCGTTATCTCACATCCCCTTTAAAAGCCAGGTGTGCTTGTTCCGTGGCAGATTGCTATTATAATGGTGGATTTGCTAGGCGCACGATCTTAATACATCCATGGGCGCACGCCAGGAGCGGTTCACAGCCGAGGAGACCAGTGTTTGCTATTGATTTTTCTTTTAGTAAAAATGTAAATAAAGAAATGTCACAAAAACATACTTTCCGATGTTTTGTGCTCACTCTCGCTGAATCACGGGGTTATGAATGCATGGTGATATTTTTGCAATGTAGTCTAACATTAGACCGAGATGACCTCACTACAGACGATGCAGCTCTTCTGTCTCTCCTCTCCCGTGCTGCTGCTGCTGGGGCATTTGGGTTAAGTGGCATCGGTACATGCAGTTCAACATCACAAATCCTCTAATATTTCCTCATTTATGTCATCAACACATCCGTGATTCATGGAGATGTTGTGTAAAACAAGGTCATATGTTTCCTTGTATTTATGTATGGTTTGCAAAAATGGGAACTGTTGGGTCCAAGCAAAGTGTATGCACGGTGTGCACACTCTACATTACGGCCAAGCATGAGCCATACGCTGCCCCCCACCAAAAAAAAAAAAAAAGCCAAACAATGGCCGTTTCTCCATCTGTGTTCTTCTATTGACTTGTGTTCTTGTGTCCCTGTGAAACGTCATCTCGTGTTGCCAAAGTACTGTCCCAATACACAAGTTCGCATTTCACCAAGAACAGTTAAGATTCCCGGAAATGTTCTTGACACGCCCATTTTACCCAGGATGCATTGGTTGGTAACTTGTATGAACTTGGCATCACCCGTATCCCAACATTCATTTCGGCATTCAGTGAGGGTCGGGGTTCCGGTACATAGACAGACCAAAAACGCCATTTTTCGCCATCTTATTCATCACTAAATTCACTTCTGAGAACATTTTAGGCGAGAAATGAACGGTTTAGATTTTGAATATCGGCAGTCTTGCGAACATCTTTGCTGAATTAACAAGAATTGAGAGGCTCCATTAAGTGAGGCGAAGATAACGGGAACCTGTGCTTAACTGTCTTTTCGGAGTTAAACTCCACAAGCATACACACACACACACACACTCACACACACACACACACACACACACACACACATACACACAGACAAACACACACCCCAGCTTCACACTCACACACACACACACACACACACACACACACACACAGCGCAGCAGGCAGAGGCGGGGGAGAGAGATATACCCGTTTCTCTTCGGGAGACTTGTTTAAATTATGCCATAAGCTATACATTAGATTTAGTATTTAGTTCATATTCTTTTGGTCTATTTGTTTTCTGATTTATTAGAAGTTGAGTTTCAGTCTGTATGAGAAATGAACAGTTGTACATAAAGTGGTAACATGCTACACAAGCGTAACAAGCGCAGCAGCAGCGGCGCTCTCCGTGGTGCTGATCCCGCTGGGAGCAGACCTGGAGCTGTCCGTGGTGCTGATCCTGCTGGGAACAGACATGGAGCTGTCCGTGGTGCTGATCCTGCTGGGAGCGGACAGGCAGCTGTCCGTGGTTCTGATCCTGCTGGGAGCAGACCTGGAGCTGTCCGTGGTGCTGACTTTCTCCCACAGCTGTGTGGAATGCTTCCGCCAGCGGGAAATTCCAACCAATAACTTCCTTTTTAAATCATTGGCTTCACCTCTTTCCTATCACTCACACACACACACACACACACACACACACACACACACACACACATATGCCTAAATGTGCGTGTGAAGATGCTTCATGTGAGCAGAAGAACATCCACACTAAAACCAACAGCCGGCCTATGTTTGATCCGTCTCTGTGGTCGCATCCCGCTGGACAAATTAGCTGTCAGTTGGCTTTCTCAAAGGAAAAGGGGCTGGGGAACATCTCCATCGTGGACATAAAAGCCGGAGGGGGAGGGGGCGATGGAGATAAAGAGCCGCCGCCCACGCCTTGGCGAGGATGTTATCGGCCCCTCTTGGCCACCCACCCCTCTGCTCCACCACTGCCCTGCGAGAGGCCAGAGGACGAGATGGCTTTCAAAAAGCTCCTTCATGTCAGCAAGCCCACATCAAAGAGCAGCTGAAAGGCATGCTGGGAAAGCAAGAGGGACACACACACACACACACACACACACACACACACACACACACACACACACTCTGT
>NC_135864.1:2010732-2013232 GCF_031162955.1 Sander vitreus
TCCACAGCGCTGTGGAGAGAGAGCTGGAAATTGCACTAGCAGCCTGGTTTGGGAACCTCTCTTTGAAATATAAAAACACACTCAACCAAATAGTAAAGTGGTCTAGCAGGCTGACTGGTGAGCCACAGCTCAACGTGGAGACCTTGTACACAAAACAGTTACAGCGTATAGCTGCTTCAATTGTAAACGACAGCGCCCATCCATTGCACACAGAGTTTCAGCTTCTCCCCTCTGGGCGTAGGTTTACAATCCCTAGGTGTAGAACAAAAAGACTGCAGCCATTACACTGAGGAATATGTCATAGCTATACTTTGCACAGGTGTTTATTTTTTTTATATTTGATTTACTTTCTTTTTACTATTAGTATTTTGTTCACATCAATATTTAAGTATAATCTGGACCGGTAAGAACTTTTTCATTTTCATTTTTGCCATTTCTTAATTTCCACTGTCTTAAGTTGAATGATGTGTGATATGTGCCTCTTTGTTTTTTTCCCATATGTGTGTATGAGAACTCAAAATGTACCTCTGGGTACAGTTAAAGTAACTTGAACTTGATATGAGACTAGATTTGATACGAAAAAAGGTCTGCAGTGACTTAAATATAGCTATTTGTCCGTCTTACCTCTTTCTGTTTCTTTTGAACCATCAACAGACCAAACAACTCTGACACTCTTCAGCCCTTTTTCTGGATCAAATCACTGTGCTGGTAATAATATCAGTATAATGTATGTCAATGTGACACATTAAGGCCCCCTGAGTCCCCTCTGGCTGTGACGAACCACCAGGTATGATCACAGGTGGCATACCAGAAGCCCCTGCAGGCACAGCGTGAACCGATGTGGCTGTAATCTGGTTTTCGCGGCATTACTGGATATTGAAAACCCAATATGTGGTACACGCCGTGCTTCCTGTAAAGTGCCAAAGATGAGCTGGCCATTTACACCTCGGAGGTAGCCATTGACCTGCGTTAATGTAGAGGAAGTGGATTCATCAAAAGCAGGTGGGTGGGGGGGGGGGGTGCCCGACGGGCAGGGATAAGTTGATTTGTGAAGCAGGATTGATTACAGTGTAATGTCTGTTTCTCTGCCGAATGCATTAATGTCCCGAGCTCCTCAAGTGGCTCAGCTTCCAGACAAGCACTTGTGTATTGATTTATTACGTTGTCTCGGTCTAATTACTGGGGAGGGAGGGCGGCGAATGAAGGAAAAGTAGGAAGAAGCAGCTCCAAGAACAGATTTCAGTTTGATTCAGGTGAAACCACAACGGGGGGAAAAGTTGATGTTTTTCAGTCCGTTACCTTTCGGAACGGACTGAACGGCTGCGCAAAGATTGTTGATATTTGAACTCAACTGCCCAACAAATGCAGCCCCAGCCTCACGGACAGATAACTACTGGCCGGCCAGCACATTCACATGAATTTCCTGCACACACTGGCAGTGTCTTGACACTCATCTCCCTGCGTCGACACATGTCAACTCTCCAGAAAAGCAGGACACTCGTTCCTAGGATAAAATACCTTTTCATCTTTAAAGGAATTATGTATTAACAGATGTGTAGGTGGGTCTGAGTCAGATGTTTCTGTTTCTCAGGAAAGCGACGAGAAAGTCGAGAAACAAGCAGCTAATTAAACGCTGATGCTAATGCGATTTAGAACAGATCAGGATTAGCAGCCCACAGCTTTCTGCTCACAGATGCACCGTCATGGATGAGCTCCTTTGACGGACGTGTGGAGCAAGAACTGAAGACTCTGGACATGTATGTTCATGTATAACACACACACACGCACGCACACACACACTGGCCTTCACAGTTTTCTCATTAATCTGCTTCCAGCCAGCTGTGAGTCAAACATTGAAGAATATATTATCACTCCTCCATCATCTCACTGGATTATCGTCTTCCCTCACAGCAACTATTGATTATTTTCGGACGGATCTCTGAGGAGCTATGAGCGAGGATGGAGGAGGGATCTCTGAGGAGCTATGAGCGAGGATGGAGGAGGGATCTCTGAGGAGCTATGAGCGAGGATGGAGGAGGGGTCTCTGAGGAGCTATGAGCGAGGATGGAGGAGGGGTCTCTGACGAGCTATGAGCGAGGATACTCAGAGCAGCCTTCTTGGAAGCCGTGCAGCTGAAGGAGTTGCTAACTCCGCCCAAACAACTGACGGATTCATGTGACGCTTCAGAAGAAAAGAAGTCTCATCCCTCTAAAACACACATTTCCTCGTTTCCTTTCTCCTTGCATAATTTTCTCGTGTCTCTCCATTTTGTCCATTTTTTCAATGTTCTTGTATCATTTTTTTTCTCCAAAATGCTATGAAATTGAATAAAACCCCCATATTCAATGAAAGTAGTGAACTGATCATTTATTTTACAGAACCATCCACGTTATTTTGTTTTATTTTTTTGACAACGTGGTTGAAAGAATCCCAAATGTTCTGACATAAAAACTTTTTGAAAAAAGGTCAAATTCGACCCGTGGACAACAGGAGTGTTAAA
>NC_135864.1:2018232-2030732 GCF_031162955.1 Sander vitreus
TGAGACCGAGACAAGACCGAGGAAAAATGCGGTTGATTCCGAGACGAGACCTTCATCAAGTGGTCTGGAAACCAAGACTGATCTCTAGTACTACATCACTGCACCATACTCAAGACTTTGTCTGTTAATGAGAAGCTCAATAGGCTTAAAAGCTCCACAAAGATGCAGAGTTGGAAGTATTCTTTGTTAATCAACAACATTACCCAGTCATTTGATCCATTGCTGTTATAAAATGTATTGATCAGCTTTTAGTACCGTACCTGAGTAAATGCAGTTGGTTGCAGCCCAGCTGTGGTACTGATATGAGGACAAAGAGGCTCCCTGACAGCTGTGGGCATGTTCAGTTTATATCCAGACTCGTATTACCAGAATGCATCTGCTCGTTTGGGTGTTGTTCACATTTTTACATCTCGGACAGATCTGCTGGACGCTGAAAGCATTTTTCCTCTCAACATTCTTCCATCTACGCCGATGTAATTAATCTAGCTGACAGGTGTCTGCGGCGCAGGTAAAAACAGCCAAATAATAGGCTCTGTTCAGGATGTGATGGCTCCTGCTGCGCTGCGCAGAAAAAAGAAAAAGAAAAGAAAGACCAGCAGGTGTTTGCTAAAAATGAAACAGAGTGGAATCAGCAGTTTACAGCAGCAGCAGTGAGACGGTGCAGAGGGAGTTTTTACTGATTATTTGTATCCTGCCTGGGTTTTATTTAGCAGCACAGCTGAGGCCTGGTTCACTCTCACACTCGAGCGTTACGGAGCATCTGGCTGCTGATGTCACAGCTTTAAGACTTGTGTTAAACCTGCAGTATCAAGAGTGATGCTCGTAAGCGTTGGCATGTTCTGTGGAAAGATCTACAGCACACCAGACCGGGCTGTTCTCACGAAGCATTGCACTGTATTTCGTATGTATTCCACGTATTTATTACTGTCAGCAGCACATTGACTGCTGCTGTATAAGAGCATGAAGATCCCCCCGACCTCCTCTCTACGAGGGTAGAGAGGAGGTCGGGGGGATGTTTGGCTCCTAAAACACAGGGCTTTCAAGTCGGGGAGCGGAGTTCATGTCCTGAAGAGTTTAAGGAGAAAACACAAGACTTTCACCAGGAAACAGGTGTTCATGTCCTGAAGAAGTTAAGGAGAAAACACAAGACTTTCACCCAGGAATCAGGTGTTCATGTCCTGAAGAAGTTAAGGAGAAAACACAAGACTTTCACCAGGAAACCGGTGTTCACGTCCCAGGAGTTCTACTTAAGGGGGCCGGTGATTTAACCCAAACCACGGTCTTTAGTTGTTTTGGAAGCTAAGGAGTCATTGCCCTATGACGAGCAGTACCCAGCTCGCAGTGACCTTTTCTCGGATTAACGTAACTGTAACGACCAGTCGACTATACTTTGTCATGTGACCGGTAGCCGTAATTTCGTAGGATATCATACAAATTGCTGTGCGTTTTCTTTACTAGTCTTTTTGGTGCCTAAAGTTAACCGTTGTCGCTGCAGGACAGTTAACTTTTGTCGGCTAAACTCAACTGTAATGGCTGCCAAAACGGCCGAAACTTCACGGTGCTCTGTACCCGTCTCACGGTCAGCTTTTCTCGGCTAAATGTAACTGCCATGTTAAGTTCATTGGTAATGTCATAGGATATCTAAATACTAGTTGTTGCGCGTATGTTTTCATAGGATATCATACATACCTGTACACAATTAACATACCTACAGTATATGTGATTTAAGGGATGATAACTTTCAGTTCCATTACTTATGACAACACATCGCTCGTCTGTGTGACAACAAATCTTCATCTCTCTCTCATCAGGGCCGCCCTCTCTTTCACACGCTGTCTAATACGAGTCGCTGTTAGGGTTGAGTACCTTTTCGCATCTGAACCAATATTGGTACCGATACCGATACCTCAAATCCAAACCTATTTATCTTATTTACTTAGGACATTATGTTATTTATTCTGAATATTTTACACTCTAAAGACATTAAACAAAAATAAAAATAAAACCCCTCCCTCTCTCCTCCCAAACCCGTCCCTAAAACCTATTCAATTGAATAATTATTCAACTTTTATTCTTGTATTTGTATATTATTCTATTCAAGCCTTTTAATTGCTCTTTAATGTTTTATGTAAAGCACTTTGAGTTGCCTTGTTACTGAAAGGTGCTGTAGAAATAAAGCTGCCTTGCCTTGCAACCTCAGCCTGTCAGTCAGTCACCAGGGCATAGAAACCACTGTTGTGCCTGCTTGTCTCAGAAGAAAGGGTAATGTCAACACCGCACGCGCTTTCGGCTCGCCATCAATATTATATCGCGACGGTGTCTGCGTGAAGTTTTGAAAAACTCTAACCACACTCTAACCGTGAGTCACGGACGCATTTCCGTGACTCACTGTGACTTCAACAAAACTGCAGAGCCAACGTAGTTTGCTCGAGTTTACTCCGTCTGCACCTCTGGGCACGTGTGTGTGTGTGTGTGTGTGTGTGTGTGTGTGTGTGTGTGTGTGTGTGTGTGTCGGAGCTCCACTCTCTGTCAACATGCAGAGAAGACAGATAAGCTTGCGCTTACTCGCTGTCAGGTACTGAAATTTGGTACCGTTTGATTTAAAGTGAATCGGTCCTCGGTAGTACTGACGTAATTTGGTCGGTACCCAAAAAAGTACAGCGTTCGGTACCCAACCCTAGTCGCTGTCTATTACGTGTCTCTAAATGAGCCTTGTTTTAAATGAATGCTCTTTCTTAGTTGAGTATTAACGCTACTTTTTTACACTTTAAATGATTGGAAATAATTAAAAGTCAATACACAGCTAAAATAGCAAATATAAAAGTGTAGATATTGGGTTGGGGTTGTTTAGTCTCTGACTCTTATTTTGAAGAAAAAAAACTCGTAACAAAAAAGAACTGTGAGAAAGCAGCTTTAACCTGCTAACCTCAGTTATTCAGTGAGCACATGAGGAAATCTACTGCTCCTGTGAGAAACTGCTGCTTGATAACATCATGGGCATGTACAACGGTACATATAGCTGATCTATAACTCCTCGATGGACTAAAGAGAAACTTCATCAACACTTTATGGGAGGGAATTAAGACGAGTGTGTGTGGTCAGATGGAGTCAGCAGAGACCGGAGCAGCAGCAGCTGTAAAAATAGTTTATGGAGGAATTAGACCTGATCATCATTAACCTGAAGCCCAACACAGAGCGATAAAAGACCACCAGAGAACGTGCTCGGAAGCTTTTTAACGGCGGTGAAGGGCCGGCCACTCAGCTCCGGGGAATCCTAACGGAGTGATGAGAAATACGAGCCAACATGAAGGTTGTGAAGTTAACCAACACCATCTGATGTAGATTCAACCTCAGAAGGGAGAAGTTCACATCTGCAGCTCAGTATCACTCTTTAATAATCCCTGCCAGAACATGAACATTTACATAACGTGAATCGTGAGCATTTGCACAAGGAAGAGCACACAGAAAGAAATCTACTTAACACTCACTGTGACTTCAACAAAACTGCAGAGCCAACGTAGTTTGCTCGAGTTTACTCCGTCTGCACCTCTGGGCACGTGTGTGTGTGTGTGTGTGTGTGTGTGTGTGTGTGTGTGTCGGAGCTCCACTCTCTGTCAACATGCAGAGAAGACAGATAAGCTTGCGCTTACTCGCTGTCAGGTACTGAAATTTGGTACCGTTTGATTTAAAGTGAATCGGTCCTCGGTAGTACTGACGTAATTTGGTCGGTACCCAAAAAAGTACAGCGTTCGGTACCCAACCCTAGTCGCTGTCTATTACGTGTCTCTAAATGAGCCTTGTTTTAAATGAATGCTCTTTCTTAGTTGAGTATTAACGCTACTTTTTTACACTTTAAATGATTGGAAATAATTAAAAGTCAATACACAGCTAAAATAGCAAATATAAAAGTGTAGATATTGGGTTGGGGTTGTTTAGTCTCTGACTCTTATTTTGAAGAAAAAAAAACTCGTAACAAAAAAGAACTGTGAGAAAGCAGCTTTAACCTGCTAACCTCAGTTATTCAGTGAGCACATGAGGAAATCTACTGCTCCTGTGAGAAACTGCTGCTTGATAACATCATGGGCATGTACAACGGTACATATAGCTGATCTATAACTCCTCGATGGACTAAAGAGAAACTTCATCAACACTTTATGGGAGGGAATTAAGACGAGTGTGTGTGGTCAGATGGAGTCAGCAGAGACCGGAGCAGCAGCAGCTGTAAAAATAGTTTATGGAGGAATTAGACCTGATCATCATTAACCTGAAGCCCAACACAGAGCGATAAAAGACCACCAGAGAACGTGCTCGGAAGCTTTTTAACGGCGGTGAAGGGCCGGCCACTCAGCTCCGGGGAATCCTAACGGAGTGATGAGAAATACGAGCCAACATGAAGGTTGTGAAGTTAACCAACACCATCTGATGTAGATTCAACCTCAGAAGGGAGAAGTTCACATCTGCAGCTCAGTATCACTCTTTAATAATCCCTGCCAGAACATGAACATTTACATAACGTGAATCGTGAGCATTTGCACAAGGAAGAGCACACAGAAAGAAATCTACTTAACATTGCTCTAACACTGCAGAAAAGCTAAATCATACCAAGTATGTACATCTAATTTCTAGACAAAATATCTAATAACACTTAATATAAGACACAATCACCTAATAAGTAATATTTCAATGAGATATAGGGACTTGTTTTTAGACAATGCATTTTAAATATTTGTATTAAAGGTGCTGTAGGTAGGATTGGGAAGATCCAGGACTTAGCCAAAAAATGTGAACATCAACAACTTCTCAGACCCTCCCCCCTTTCTGCTAAAGCCCAAAACGAGCAGTGATTGACACGCAGTTAGACACGCCCCCTGGCCTTGATTGGTGCATCTGAACAGTTAGACACCCCCCCTGGCCCTGATTGGTGCATCTGAACAGGGAGCTGTGGATTTTTGCAAATCTCACTCCAGGCTGTAGGTGGAGCCAGAGGAGCTGGATTTATTTTTAATGACCAGTTTCATGTAGTTCTACTGGAACATAGGGTCAGTTTCAGCAGATATGACAGAAAGAGAGTTTTATAAGTCTTAACTACTGCACCTTTAAGTGAAAGAGTCTTGAAACCTACTTGTTTTGAGTCAACCCATTCTACCTCAGAACTGGTAAAATATGAAGACTTGGGGCAGTGTCAGATACAACGCCAACATCCCTGGACACACACACCTGGATTCATTGTTATGTTTACTTATTTGGCTTTTTTTATTAGGTTTTTAACCTGGCAATATAGTTTCAGTTAATTATTTGTTTTAAGTTTTCAGTTACTAATAATAGACTCAGGAACAGCTTCTTACAACAAGCCATCACCACACTGAACACGTACGCACACATTCACACCTTCTCATACGGTGCAATGACTAGTACTTTTAGTGTGTATATTTATTTTATTTTATGATTGATTATGATATTATGATTTTCTTGTCTTTTTAGATTTAGATTTATGTTACTGGGTGAACTGCTGCTAAACATTTCGTTGTTCATTTGTGTACAATGACAATAATTCTTCTGATTCTGATTCTAATAATATCTTTCACTGTCTATTTTCGTTTTAGTTTACTATAATGACCCTGGTTGAGGGAGGGTGTATTATGGGCTGAACACAGTCATTATTTCCAACAGGCAGGGAGTGTTCTTTGTTTGACTTCGGTTTCATTTCCTGCAGAAACAGAAAAAGAAAGCCCAGTGTCTGTAAAAGCACACACATACGGCTGCTGATTAGCCGCCTGGCTGTTAATTCCCGTTGACACTGTATCGGGGTTGTTTGCAGCAGCCGCTCAAGCCTGCAATGACCGTGCCTCACACAATGAGGAAGTGACATTTTAATGCGGTGGATAGATCAAAATGGCTAATGTTTTATTAGCCGCCTGCCATCAGCTGCAGGTGAAAGCTGCTTTTATTGGCGCCCTCCCCTTCCTCTCACAGCACTCTGTGCAGAAATAAATGAAGGTATTAACATTAAGCACCTCTCTCAACGAGGCGCCGGGGCCCTCAGCGCCCACCGTTATGTCCTCCGGTCGGAATTTACCCACACAGCCAGGTGAATCAAACCATAGCTCAGTTCCAGCTGTTGTGTGCTCACATTTCTGCGTGTTGTTCTTACGGTACAGATCCACTTTGGCGACACGACTACATCCATGTTTGATGCTCCACACCCCTGACCGGCAGCTGATTGGATGAACACGTCACGTGGGTCTGGCTGCTCGAGGCGCTGCAAATAAAAAGTGATGCTTCATTAATCCAGCTGTTCCACCAGCTGCTCCCTCTAGAGGTCTGGAGAACTTCCGTTGTGTAATCTGGATGCTGCTTTGTTTTTGTTGCATTTGTTTTCTGGGTTTGTGTGCTTTTCTTTTTGCATCGTTTCATATTTTCAGCGCGTTTATGTATTTGGTTGTGTTGTGTGTATTTGCAGCACGTTTGCTGAATGCTGTGCATGTGTTGTCAAATTAATGAAGATGTTTTCTTAATTTGCTTGTGTTTTGTCTATTTGTGTGTGTTTTCTTAAGTTGCAGGGCGTTTGCCCCTGTCGGCCACCGTAGACGACGATATTGATCGTTTGTTCCTAACCCTCTAATACAATGTTTCTCAAATGGGAGTACGTGTCCCCCTAGGGGTACTCCGGAGGACTGCAGGGGGTACGTGTACACCTAGGGGTACTTTGGAGGACTGCAGGGGGTACGTGTACACCTAGAGGTACTTTGGAGGACTGCAGGGGGTACGTGTCCCCCTAGGGGTACTTTGGAGGACTGCAGGGGGTACGTGTCCCCCTAGGGGTACTTTGGAGGACTGCAGGGGGTACGTGTCCCCCTAGGGGTACTTTGGAGGACTGCAGGGGGTACGTGTCCCCCTAGAGGTACTATGGAGGACTGCAGGGGGTACGTGTCCCCCTAGAGGTACTATGGAGGACTGCAGGGGGTACGTGTCCCCCTAGGGGTACTTTGGAGGACTGCAGGGGGTACGTGTCCCCCTAGAGGTACTATGGAGGACTGCAGGGGGTACGTGTCCCCCTAGGGGGGTACGTGACATTTTTTGCATTTTTTTTTTTTTCAGTTCCAAGGCTGTAGTTACTTCTACTGTCTTTTTTCGCCAAGTTTGTCGCTTTTTTTGAAGGTTTTGTCGTTTGTTTTGACCTGTTCTTGCCTTTCTTCCTTATGTTTTTCTACTGTCTTTTTTTCTTCAAAGTTTTTGTCGCTTATTTGAAGTTTTTGTCACTTTTGTCGCCCTAGTGTTGCCTTCATTCTTTTTATTAGTATTTCCTATTCTTGCCTTTCTTCCTTCTTTCTACCGTCTTTTTCCAAGATTTTTGTCTCCTTTCTCCATCATCATCTAAATCTTTTCCAGGTCCAAGGCTGTAGTTGAGTAAATCTATCGCTGACATCGCTGTATTCTTCCTCTTTATAGAGACTTTTTTTTCTACCAAAAATTATTGGTGCTGGTTAGGGGGTACATGGCTTAAAAGAACAGTTCAAAGGGGGAACATTATTGAAAAAAGCTTGAGAACCACTGCTCTAATACAACCAACAGGAGTGTTTCATAAGCTAGCGAGATAGGACCTCATATCTAAAGAGAGAACGTCTCGGTTTTGAACGTTAAAGATCGCAATTTTAAACACGTCATTAACGTTGTGAAACAGTTTGGTTATGTTTAGGCACCAAAACTACTTAGTTACGTTTAGAAAAAGAGGTGGTTTGGGTTAAAATCAGACGTTACTTCACTTCCTGAAGGATACGCTGAATATGACGTTCTTTAAGTAAAAAAAATCGTTCCGTTTACTTTTAGTTTGAAACGAACTCCAACCCGCTCTACCGGGTGAAAGTCCTGTGTTTGTTTTACCCATCCACCACCCCAACTTGCCTCCTCATGTGGAAATGTGGTGCTCATAGGGCTCTAGCTTGCACCCGGCGAAGCGCAAAGCCCAACGCAAGTGTCTTTGCTAGACAGACGCAGTCGTCAATTACCCGTCCCGTGTTTAAATAGCAAATGCACCTGCGCCCATCTGTGGCCCATGGGTGTGCTGGTCTTACAGGGAGGTGTGTTCAGGTGCATGCTGGGTGTGCTGGTCTTACAGGGAGGTGTGTTCAGGTGTATTCATTTCCCCCTCTCATTTCCCCCTGCTCTGGCGTTTCCCCCTCTTATTCCCCCTGCTCTGGCGTTTCCCCCTCTTATTCCCCCTGCTCTGGCGTTTCCCCCCTCATTCCCCCTGCTCTGGCGTTTCCCCCTCTTATTCCCCCTCTTATTCCCCCTCCTCTCATTCCCCATGCTCTGGTGTTTCCCCCTCTCATTCCCCCTGCTCTGGCGTTCCCCCTCTCATTCCCCCTGCTCTGTACGGGAGCAGTGGTTATTTGACGTTAACGAACCCTGTGTTGTCTCCCGAGACCGGGCTTTTTCACGGTGTGTTCAGGGGGCAGGCAGCTAACGGATCAAGGAGAGATGCCTAGGATTTGAGACAAAAATGAAATCGCGCTAAAACCATCTAGGAACTCATACTGCACCTTTAAAAACCAAAACATAGCAATGTAAATGTAGCCTAAGATGAAGACTGGTGGCAATCTTTTTAATTTAGATCTCTTAATTTTAAAGAAACTAGGGCCGCTGATCTGAACTGACTCTTCCCTGCAAGTGCTGACGAAATGTCTTCAGACATGAACAGTGTGAAACAAACTGCTTCATCCGGCTGCAGCAGCCTGCACTTGAGCAGTTTCCTGAACTCTCTACAGCTTATTAGACGAGCTAATGTTGCCCAGACAGCCTATCTCGTACTGCCTTGCCTCAGCGTCTGGGGCTTGTAGACACAGGCGATAGCTGCAGCTAAATCCCAGCAGGGGTGGACCAGAGCTGAATCACAACGCCCCGCCTTGAGATGGTTCAGCACCCGCCCAGCTGTGAGAACGGATGTAAATATGTAAAGAGCAGAAGAAGTGCTTCTGCTGCTTATCTGCAAACTAATTATACATGTGTACATACAATAAACTGTCTGCGCTCAGTCGTTCAAACATAAATGTACACACTACAAACATAATATTTGACAGTGTTTCTTAAGCAAATCAACTTCAGGTAGCGTCTAAAATTGAAATCTAAAGTTCTATTTTTTGGGGATTATAGTGCAGCATCAGTCTCGTTCAACAACAGGAGGAAACATAATCGTACTGCGATGGCACTTTTTGTAAGAAAATAGGTTTTTAAGACTGAAATAGAAATCAGAAGACTTTTAAATGGAATGGGAGATGACTCTCTGATTGGTTTATTGTCAAATTGTCAAAAAAAATAAAAAATAACATGGATGGTTCCATACAACACTCTTCACAAGTAAAATAAATGATCAGTATTTTATAGCATTTACATTTTTTTTATAACAGAATGTTGGAAAAGGTGACAGAAATGTCCAATAAAACCCATGAAAAAATCAACAAACATCTGGGGAAACCATTTTTTTTTTTTCTTTTAAAATTTTGACCCAAAAAAACAAACACAGAAGGCTTGTATCATGTGGACGTGCCAACAGTGTTGTTGTCATTACTTAGAATGCCTCATGGGGGCGACAGAAACCACGCACTGTAGCTTTAATTCACCCTATGTAAGCCGTGGACTATCTTTGCACTCCTACTGTCGAAAATATGATATCCAGTAAATGTCGTGCTCCATGATTTGCCCAAAAAAATTGAATTTGTTATTTTAATTTAATAATTTAACTTTAAACCCATTGGTGCAGTTGGATAAAGGGTTGAGTGAGTGCGAGCTTCCAGATGTGAGGAGCGTCTGACTCCGGCTGCTGACGGCGGCCTTCTTGTGCCTTTTGTTGTCGCCTCTTAACTTGGCACACCAGGAGCCTGACACTTAACAATCTGGAGCTCATAATGCGCGGCGAGGAGGAGCACACGTCTCCCAGCATGCACTCTGTGTTCTGTGTTCGGTCCGTGCCCTGGAGCGACGGGATAACGATTCATAAAAAGACTCGTGTCGAGGTACTTTTTTTTTTTTTATCAGCGCTCTTCTGCAGAACTGACTCCGGCTCCTGATGTGTCAGTTAGGTTTGTCTTCGCTTGGCTGCATGTTTCTTTCAGACTTGTAAAGGCGTCAAGGAACTCTTTTTTGAAGTGCGATGGCAGGAAGAAGAAAAATAAAACATGTCCAAGAGTTGCTGAATACGTCAGAAATTTTGATTATGGCTTGCAGTATTCTGCAGCATCATGGAAACGATATCTTTGGTGTCTCCACATTTTTCTCCGGGTAGCATGAAATGGCACGATGCTTTGTAACAGCGCAGATGTGCTGAGGTTTGAGTCACTTTAACGCACCTTGATAGAGAGAAAAAAAGTAAAAAAAAAAAAAATTAAAATAAAAGTGTCCTGCCTCTGAAAAGTTGATGACATGTCCAGCTCGCCTGTCTGGGAGAATGGCAGCTATGAATTTGAAGCTGTCAAGTTGATCTTTGACAGCGAGTCAAAACTCTCCTGAGAGTTTAGATCACATCCCGTCATCTTGGCACTTACAGGTGCCATCTCCAGTTTGGCTGCAGTAAGATAAAACGAGAGCAAGAAAATACACCAAAACATGGCAACAACAGCTCCTACTGGTCTAAGACAACATTACATATATACATACATATAATGTGAGCACACAGCAGATAAAGGGGCCTATGTTCCCACATTTCTAAGATTTTTTTTCCCCAAAATTAGGCCCTATGTTTCCATTTTTTCCCATGTTATCCCCCTAACCCATAACCCTAACCCTAAAAATGTTGTGGGAGGATAGGGCTTAAATTGATGAAACTGATGGTATTCTATATTTTGTATCTTCAGACTTAAACCAACAGTGAATGTATCTACTTCCGTGTGTGTGTGTGTGTGTGTGTGTGTGTGTGTGTGTGTGTGTGTGTCACAGCCTGATATAAAAAAAATGTAAAAACCCCAAAAAAGTCCCTTAAAATAGCGTTCTAAAAATTATTATTCGGTAATTATTCGGTCTGGTGCGGACACGATAAAAATGGAGGGTTATACTTTATTACAATGAACACCATCCTGCTGCCACAAATACTCACAATGTTCTGTGTCACGTTATGCGTCACACGTGTAACCGGAAGTGAAGTAACGTGACAAATGTAATGATTTCAGCCCAAACCACCCAAACCCCAATGTTTTTCTAAACCTAACTAAGTAGTTTCGGTGCCTAAACCTAACCAAACTGCGACTGTTTCACAACGTTAAGGGCATGTTTAAAACAGCAACCGTTACTTTTTCTGGTTTCGATATGAGGATGAAAAATGCTCTTGTTGGTCGTATTAGAGGGGAGGAATTAACAACCTATATCCCTGTATGGTTTGGAGGACTTGTTTGGAAAACAGGATTATGTGTGATACCAACTATGACCTGCAATATTCAGTACCATACCCAGTAAGGGGTCAGCCCTATGTTCCCACGGCCCAATGGTCCCACAGCCCTATGGTCCCACAGCCCTATGTCCCACAGCCCTATGTTCCCACAGCCCTATGGTCCCACAGCCCTATGTTCCCACAGCCCAATGTTCCCACAGCCCTATGTTCCCACAGCCCTATGTCCCACAGCCCTATGGTCCCACAGCCCTATGTTCCCACAGCCCAATGTTCCCACAGCCCTATGTTCCCACAGCCCTATGGTCCCACAGCCCAATGGTCCCACAGCCCTATGTTCCCACAGCCCTATGGTCCCACAGCCCAATGGTCCCACAGCCCTATGTTCCCACAGCCCTATGTTCCCACAGCCCTATGGTCCCACAGCCCTATGTTCCCACAGCCCTATAGTCCCACAGCCCTATGTTCCCACAGCCCTATGTTCCCACATTTCTAGGACATTTTCCAAATGAGGTCCTACACTTCCCTTCAATTTAAGCCCTATCCTCCCACAACATTTTTTAGGGTTAGGGGGATAAACTCTGATACAAATTTATGAAAAGGAAATGTGGGAACACAGGGCCTAATTTTGGAAAAAAAACTTTGAAATGTGGGAACATAGGCACGCTCCCCCCAGTACTATCACAAACTCATGAACAGTAAATGGCCATAATGTACTTCCAGGGGCCTGATATAGACAGCACAAGACTCAGCAGGAAAGCAAATCAACATAAGCCCATAATTATTTTTGTTCTGTATTCACTGTTACATTTCCTGTGAGCTTTTATTGCTTAAGCCCTGAAGATTTTACTAAGAGCGCTCTGCCAGAGTCTTTTCTCCTTCTTAATGGTTTCAACAGCATCTTAGTTGTGATGTTTATTTAAATAGAGAAAAGTATGCTGAGATCCTCTCTGGTAAATGCAGCAGTTGCATAAAGCGAAGTAACGCTGTCTAAGACTCCTCACTTCTGACATTAATTCACTTTTATACAGAAAGCTGTTTAATAGGCTCTTATAGACTCTCCCCGAGAACAGTCACGTCCACGGCAGACATTAATCCATAAATTTGTACAGTATGTAATTTTACG